>NW_022989767.1:167500-225358 GCF_902827175.1 Gymnodraco acuticeps | reverse complement strand
CAAAACCTGTACTTCTACTTCTTACATGTTGAACACAAATACCTGTACTTTCTACTTCTTACATGTTGAACCCAAATACCTGTACTTTCTACTTCTTACATGTTGAATCAAATACCTGTACTTTCTACTTCTTACATGTTGAACTCAAATACCTGTAACTTTCTACTTCTTACATGTTGAACACAATACCTGTACTTTCTACTTCTTACATGTTGAACTCAAATACCTGTACTTTCTACTTCTTACAGTTGAACACAAATACCTGTACTTTCTACTTCTTACATGTTGAACTCAAATACCTGTATTTCTACTTCTCACATGTTGAACACAAATACTTGTACTTTCTACTTCTTACATGTTGAACTCAAATACCTGTACTTTCTACTTCTTACATGTTGAACACAAATACCTGTACTTTCTACTTCTTACATGTTGAACTCAAATACCTGTACTTTCTACTTCTTACATGTTGAACTCAAATACCTGTACTTTCTACTTCTTACATGTTGAACACAAATACCTGTACTTTCTACTTCTTACATGTTGACACAAATACCTGTACTTTCTACTTCTTACATGTTGAACTCAAATACCTGTACTTTCTACTTCTCACTGTTTGAACAAATACTTGTACTTTCTACTTCTTACATGTTGAACTCAAATACCTGTACTTTCTACTTCTTACATGTTGAACTCAAATACCCTGTACTTCTTTCTACTTCTACATGTTGACTCAAATACCTGTACTTTCTACTTCTTACATGTTGAACTCAAATACCTGTACTTTCTACTTCTTACATGTTGAACACAAATACCTGTACTTTCTACTTCTACATGTTGAACTCAAATACCTGAACTTTCTACTTCTTACATGTTGAACACAAATACCTGTACTTTCTACTTCTTACATGTTGAACACAAATACCTGTACTTTCTACTTCTTACATGTTGAACACAAATACCTGTACTTTCTACTTCTTACATGTTGAACACAAATACCTGTACTTTCTACTTCTTACATGTTGAACTCAAATACCTGAACTTTCTACTTCTTACATGTTGAACACAAATACCTGTACTTTCTACTTCTTACATGTTGAACCACAAATACCTGTACTTTCTACTTCTTACATGTTGAACTCAAATACCTGTACTTTCTACTTCTTACATGTTGAACACAAATACCTGTACTTTCTACTTCTTACATGTTGAACACAAATACCTGTACTTTCTACTTCTTACATGTTGAACACAAATACCTGTACTTTCTACTTCTTACATGTTGAACACAAATACCTGTACTTTCTACTTCTTACATGTTGAACACAAATACCTGTACTTTCTACTTCTTACATGTTGAACACAAATACCTGTACTTTCTACTTCTTACATGTTGAACTCAAATACCTGTACTTTCTACTTCTCACATGTTGAACCCAAATACCTGTACTTTCTACTTCTTACATGTTGAACACAAATACCTGTACTTTCTACTTCTTACATGTTGAACACAAATACCTGTACTTTCTACTTCTTACATGTTGAACACAAATACCTGTACTTTCTACTTCTTACATGTTGAACACAAATACCTGTACTTTCTACTTCTCACATTTTCCAAACAGCTGGTTCCTTTAGTCAGAATGTGTGTTTGATGCATGATCATTATTCTTTAGAGTCATTGCGTGCCTATTAGGGGTGTAACGGTTCACAAACATTTCGGTTCGGTACGTACCTCGGTTTTTTGGTCACGGTTCGGTACGTTTTCGGTACAGCAGAATTTTTTTTCACAAAACATATATATATATATTTTTTTTTAATTATTATTAAACTGTGAATAATGTATTCACTCAAAACAATACTAAATATAATAAAATAAACATTAAGGTGCAGCATTTCGATGAACTGAAATAATCTGTATTTGAACTGTACTGTAGGCTATTAGTACTCACAAAACATAAACTATTAGTTTTGGGTTTTTAATTATTATTAAACTGTGAATATTCACTCAAATAAATACAAAATATAGTAAAATAAACATTAAGGTGCAGCTCTTCGATGAACTGAAATAATCTGTATTTGAACTGTACTGTACCTAAGCAGCCAGCTTGACATTATGACTTGCTTGTCATTGTATTTTCATGTTTTTTTTAAAGAAAAATTAACTTGTCGAATGGGCAGATCTGCTGGCACTACCAATGTCTCCTGATGTGGAGAACACCCTCTCTCTAGGGACAGAGGTAGCAGATACAGCCAGGTAGCGCTTTGCTAACGAGGCAACATAAGGATATTTGGTGTTTGTAATAGCTTTGGCTCGGTCTGAACTCTCTGCGAGTGGTGGAGGCTTACATGCTAGCGGGAGTTGGGTTTGCACTTCAGTCTTTTTTCTTTTGGTACCGGTGATATTCACGTTCGGGTGATGCCTTTTCAAGAGTGTGCAAGTTTGATGTATTGCCAGCCGCGTAACCAATTTTAGTTGAACAATGCCGACAAACAGCTTTGGTTCGGTCCACCTGTCTTTGTCCGTCATCCTTGTACGTAACTGCGAAACCAAAATGTTCCCAAACCGGAGACTTCAATGATGCTGGAGGATTTTCGAGCTCAACTTTATCTGCGTTCGCCATTAATTTTCGACAGTTCCTCAAATTACTGACTACATTTGAACGCATCCCTCTTACCCGCTCTCATAGTATGCCTCTCATCCAATGAAATGACGCGTTGAACCCAATGTGAGCAAATTACTCTGAATGCTGCGACGCAGCACCTGAGATTACTTCCAACAAGTTGTTCACGTTCTCAATTTTTTACGTTTAACGTTATATTCGTTCGGTACACTTCGGTACACACCTGTACCGAACCGAAGGGCCCGTACCGAATAATTTCGGTACGTGTACCGTTACACCCCTAGTGCCTATTGATTTGAACACGATCCGTGTATCCATCATTTCCTGGTCTTCTCTAAAGAAGAGGGACCAATGGAAACGTTGTCATGTTGCCGTTGTTCAGCATGGAAACATTCATTAGCTAACAATGACATTATTGTTCTCTTAATATAAAGGGAGGTCAGGTACTCTTTAAAGCAGCTGCTAGTTATGGGTACTTTTTACTGAAGTACATTTCAAAGTCTTTACTTTTACTTTATTGAAGAAGTTTAGTCAGTTTTACCAGAGTATTAAACACGAGTATGTGTACTTCTACTTGAGTAAAGGATGTGTGTACTTTTGCCCTCTCTGATCGTGTGTGAAACCGCAGTGTCGGCACTAATTGTCTTCAGCGTCCCCTCCTCTCCTTTGTTCTCTTTGTGTTAGCGTGTAGCTCTCGTCCCGCTGCGTGCCGGTTCCCCCTCTGGGACGGTAATACAAACTGTGTCAAAACCTCAGACTTAAACAGGTCTGCACGATGGAAAACATGACGGCAAGTCTACTATTGACTAAAAGGTGGAACGGTGTTAAAAGATACCTGGAGGTCGAGCTAGTTTGAACTGAATTGAGTTTCAAAAGAACATGATGGCAAATGTCCCCGTGTAACCGATCGTGCTAAAGATGTCACTCCTTGTGTAAAATGCTTTTATTTACTTTACTATTATTAATTTATTTTTTATAATTATCTTATTTATTTCCTTATTTTAACTTGTAACTGTTTTACTTTGTTTTTTAATTTTATTTTTTCCTTTTAATTGACCATATTATTATTTTGTCATTTGAATGGAAAAGTCCTATGTGGCGCAGTGCACTAGCGCGTTGGCGTTCAAACCCCACTGCAGTCAGCATGTCGTTGTGTCCCTGAGACTCTTCACCCCAAAGTGCTCCTGTGGGGATTGCCCACAGTACTGAGTATGGAGTCGCTTTGGATAAAAGCGTCTAACAAGTGTCATGTAATGGATGTCTTGATTTGTAAAAACAAAAACCTGCAGAGCAGACCTCGGCTCGATGTCTCTGCTTTCTGTCCGTCCGCTGACTTTCCGTGACAAAGTATGATATGAAGTAATCTGCTTTCCCCTGACGTTCTGTTCTCTCTGTCACCAGGAGGCTGCTGGGAATCATCACTAAGAAAGACATTCTGAAACACATGGCGCACATCGCCAACAGAGACCCCGACTCCATCCTCTTCAACTGACCCTGTAGAGCAGCGGGGAAGATAAAAACACCAGCTTGGAAAACGAAACGCACCTTTTCAGAAAGCTTCAGAGAAAGCCAAGTAAGTCGAGCTCCATTTGCACTGGCGACGAGAGAACAATGGATGTTGTTTTTTGGGGGGCTTTTCCAAAGACACTGCACCGCTGGGAAACTGAAACAAACGCTCAGAAACAATGACTCATCCATCGCTCGTTCAGAAGCATGCAGTGCAGATACACGGGAGAACAAGAAGTCAATGGAAAACCATCACATCTGCTCCTTTATTTGACTTTTCACATTCTTTATTTCTCCCTTTTCCAAAAGAAACGAGACTCCAAGAAGCAAACCAACCGCCATGTCATTATCTTATCTTCTACACATTAACAGAATATACATTGAAAGGGAGTGGGAGGAGATCATCTGGGAGTTTTTTGGGGCGCTCCGTGCTGCCCTGCGAGCCCAGACGGAGAGCTCCAAACTGGGCTGATGGATGCATGAACTCACCCCGTCCCTCCCCTCCTGTGGCCTCGGGGGGTGATGCATACAGGAGTGTGAGAAGAGGACACACTTTACACTCCATAAAGACTTCATGACAGCCTGGGATCTCGCTCCACAAATGACAACTTTTTTCTTTATACAGAACTATGCAGTGTTGTGTTGCCATGCAGACTCCGCATGGCAACATGGCAGTAATATTCAAATATATAACAAATTAAACACATGCTGAAAAACCATGTCATGCCTTATGGAAGGAAGTGTGTAAGTGTGTCAGGCTCCCGTGGAAGGGCTAACAAATACACAAAGAGAGAATCATGACACATGTTAATTTATGTAAATGTTCAATTGTTTGTCCCACTAAATTATTTCACTGACTTAAATGTGTCCGTGTTTCTTTGTCGTGTGAATTTAGACTTCTTTTTGCCAGACTCGGAAACGTATTGAGTTTAATCTCCTCTCTTTTATTGTTATTATTATTGTCATTGGATAGAAACATTGGTGATAATCATTAGCTTAAACCCCAAAACTAAACGAGTAGATTTAACGTATTTAATTGTCCGTAATATCTCTGATTGATTATAAAAATGAAACTACTGTTATCTTTTGTCCTGTGAATTATTAAGTTTTTGTCAAACTCGGATTCAAACAAAGAACTTATTGAGTTTAATCTATTTTTTAAATTGTATTTATTGTCATCAGATAGAAAATAGAGTAAGATGAATGAACTTATTTGAATGTTCCTTCTTTAAAATTGGCTTTTTTTCCAGGCAGATTAGCCAATGCTAATGCTAGTGCTAATGGGGATCCTAATAAATAATAATACTATTCTTAATAGTGTCCATACATTTGCTAAAAACCCAACACCTAACATTAAACAGTCATTTAAACACATTTAAATGCATTAAGCTGATTTAAATACTGGATTCAGAGTTGATTATACAAATGAAACTACTGTTATCTTGAAATGTATTGTTTTGCTTATAGGGCGGCTTCTGATAGTTCAGACGTTACATCACGCTGCATTCCTCTGCCTCGTTCAAAAGCAGCATAATATTATTCTGGACTATTTATACCACGAGCAGTCTGGGCCTCACGCTCTTTTATTCTCAGCCTGGCACTCATAACGTTTCAGACTTGGTTCTTTGTCTCTGTATTCATTCAATGAGTTTGAGTTTTCACTCCGTCACAGCTGGGGCCTGCACTACGAAGCCGGTTCAACCTAACCTGGATATGTTTGAGTTAGCCGGTTGGCCTAATCCAAAACATACGCGCTCTCGCTAAACGGTACTACGACGCTGGTTATCAAGTGGATCGCTCAAGCCAGCCATGTCCTATCTAGTTAGGTGTTCACATGAAAGGGGTGGTATCTGGAGCATTCGACCAATCACAAACATGGAGAAGCGTACTGACAGCGCAGCGTCATACTTCCTGAATGAAAAGTCAACTATAATATTAGACATATGAAGAAGTTCAACTTTAAACATCCATGACTTAAACACTTGATCCAGGATCAAAGCCACAGAGCTGCACCTGCAAGGTGAATACAGCTGGTGACAGAACAAGTGTTTGAATGCGTACATTAACAGGTTTATGATATCACTGCCCCGTCTAAAACACGATTTGACTTTAATTACATTTGTCTCGAGTGTTTCGTCAACTTAATGTGTTGCTTCAAATCATACTTCTGCATACAGTATGTGACACTGAGTGTTGCACGGCCAGATACGGCTGAGCTGACTCAGATAAGGAGATATGAACGCGCACCTAACTAGATAGGATACGGCTGGCTTGAGCGATCCACTTGATAACCCGCGTTGTAGTACAGTTTAGCGAGAGCGGCTTTGTTTTGGATTAAGTCAACCGGATAACTCAAAACATATCCAGGATAGGTTGAACTAGATTCGTAATATACCCCCCCTGGTCCCGACCAGGTTAGCCGCTAAGCATAAGTTACCATGGAGATCTAGCCTGCTAAAAAGAGAACCAGCTTCGTAGGACCGGAAAGCCGGAGTTTTCCCTGAATTTAGCCGCTAAGCGAAAATCCTGCTTCGTAGTATACCCCCCTGGAAGCGGCTCTTTGCTGCTTGTAAATACAACTCCAGAGTTTTGCAATTATTCATAACTTTTTCATCTGAAACACATTTTTAGAAAAGCGTGACCCATTGTTTTTGGGCAGTGAGCACATGGCAAACATTCGGCATGTTGAATACCTCCACCAAGGAGATTTTTGGTTTGTTTGTTAGTCTGCAGGATAACAGGGAAACAACCTGGTTTTCATGGCACTTGGAGGCAGGATGTCGCTCGGTCTGAGGAAGAACCATTACACATTTCGAGCAAATCTGAATCAAAATGCCGACATAAGCACAATATTGGATTTATAGAAATGTCCTCTTTGTGTTTCACTCTCAACGCGATACTATACGATATCTGATTGTCCCCATAAGGAAACACTGTTGTTTTGCTCTCATCAACGTTGTTTTGAGACGTAGAAGGCAGCTGTTTCCAGAAAAAATCTCCATTAGACGCTTCCTTCCCATCGCCGAACCACAGACGGATAAAGTTAGCGCCTAGCGGGTCAACATTGAAGCATTTAGCAACAAGAAAGCCAGGGTTTTATCCACAGGAGCTGGTGGAGGAGACCAAACAGGAGAGAACATATTGGACCTACAGGTATACATAACTGACTCCAAATGTTGTTGCATGTCAAACGGAGGCGTAAATAGTGAAGTGTTTGCAAAGAAATTCTACTTTTTTAGAAGATTTTTTGTGAGTGTTGTGCTGCCAGCTTGTTTCTGCTGCCCCCTAGTGGCCAACATTGAAATCCGAACAGCCTTTCATCCCAATGAGCATTTATTTAGTTTTTCCATTTCAAATTGATTCTATTTTCTGATTCATAATTGCTTTTTGCTCGTTGCAGCGGAGTCACCGGGGTGTCACTTCTGGGAAGATTTAATGTCTGAAACGAGCCCGCATTTGACTGCGTAAAATCAATTGTAACATGATGGTGAAAGTGTCCTCGTTGACTTTGTTTTTGCTCAGCGCGTGCCAGCTTTTGCCGATGTCTTTATTAAAACATCTGTTTCACAGTTGAAAAAAGTCTGAATTGGTCTCAGCCTTCTTTGTATTATATGACGTTACTGCCAGCGAGATAATCCTTTCAATGTTGCGTTGATCCGTTTCAAAACATTTACTCGATGCCCACTGATCTTTAACTTCAGCTTGCTCCAAACCAGAGTAAATAGTAGCTACGTACAGGTCATTTACTCTGTAGGAAAACTCAAGTAATTTCCTTAAAATCATCCGGGATTTAATTATTCTAAACAATCCAAATGAGTTAGTACTTCAAGACTTTATTTTAGCCTTTTCTTTTGTGTATCTGGAAATGTTTCCCTTACTTCTTATCTACAAGATGGAAACTCTTATGAATCAACATTTCACGCATAAAACGTTGCAGCTTTTGTCTTGAATCCTCCTGACAAATACGATTTATTTTGTCAGTTAGGAGCCGGTGCAGCCAGTTTTGAGGACATAAAGAAGGGGGTTGGGACGTCCCAAAGGAGTCATAAGAAAAATCTGGAGCATCAAAGAGGAAGAACAGAAGAATTCTGTCAGTTTTTCCGTAAAATACCGGAAATATTTCCCCTTTAAGGCCTCTGAAAACACCCAAACTGAATATTCTGATCTGGTGAGGTATTGGTTACTAGTAAGAAAAAGTAGTTTTTACGGCGAAACAAGCTACAAGTTGGTCATTTTTAATAAACATGCCTATTTCCTTGCCTTAAAGAATGCCTAGGTATATGTGCAATATATACATTATTATACATATGCCATTAATAACTGTGTAATATATACCTGGCTGCTAAATCCTACTAACTGTTAGGATTTGTATTTTGAAAAGTTTTTTTAACTTTTTTTATTATATTTGTTATTATATCATAACTTAGTACTTTGTTTAACGTATGTAACATTAAGCTGTCTGTGGCTCTTTCCTGCTGTAGCGATGCAAATGTCCCCTCTGTGGTACGCAGTCAGAAAATGGCAAATCTGATTTTCTAAGAATAAAATAGAAAATGGTATGATTAAATAAAACTAGTGTTCTCTGATATTTAAAGTGGTAGATTTATGAGGATCAACCTCATCCGGCCAGAGATGCTTGCCGGACATTATGCGACTGAATCTTATTTAAAATCAGATGAATCAATAATGACATACTTGTGATGGAAGCCAGGACTCAACATATTATCATTATAAGCATCTGGACTTTCGAGGGCCATTGCCCAAAGACTGTGTGTGTGTGTGTGTGTGTGTGTGTGTGTGTGTGTGTGTGTGTGTGTGTGTGTGTGTGTGTGTGTGTGTGTGTGTGTGTGTGTGTGTGTGTGTGTGTGTGTGTGTGTGTGTGTGTGTGTGTGTGTGTGTGTGTGTGTGTGTGTGTGTGTGTGTGTGTGTGTGTGTGTGTGTGTGTGTGTGTGTGGGTGTGTGTGTGTGTGTGTGTGTGTGTGTGTGTGTGTGTGTGTGTGTGTGTGTGTGTGTGTGTGTGTGTGTGTGTGTGTTGTGTGTGTGTGTGTGTGTGTGTGTCCCTCAGGTTAGAGATGTCACGCTGTCACTCCTGACTAAGCGTCTCCGACAGCGAGTCAGCGCTAGTTTCTGGCCACTTAATCTCTGTGAGAAGTCTAGAGAACCGAGTGGAGAAGATGGAGAGGAAGTGTGTGTGTGGATGACATGGTGTGTGTGTGTGTGTGGATGACATGACGTGTGTTTGGCTGGACTTGTGGGGAATGTGAGTGCATTGTAGCTGTTTAGTAAGTACTCAGTGTATTGCTGAGCTCAGTTCCTGCCGCTGAGACTTCACATGAGGCTCCAGTTTCCCACCTGCTCGTGGCGTTTGCATTCTCACACCTCAAACACACTTCCTCATACTGTCAATGTCTATATTTAATCCCTTATTTCCTTTCTGGTGTTCCTTATTTACTGAGATATGTTACCTCATATGTTTCTCTCTCATATCAATCATTCAGTTCCCAGGCGTGCCACAGATTCAGTGCTCATTACAAAGCATTCAAACGTGGTAATGGACCAATTCAAGGTGTCATTCTACACCACAAAAAAGTGTCAAGTCTCTCCTCTTGTCCTTCCTTTCTCCGAGCTTTCTATCTCTATGGCTGCATGCAAAAGGATGACGTGTGTGTGTGTGGAATGTACCTGAGGGCTGGACACATATTTAGGACCCAGCACAGCTTGTTGTATTTGTGAGTGTTTGCAAGGAATGTAATGCGACCCTCTTCACGGTGATGCATCTCTGATCTCTTGGCCTCACCTGGGGTTCTACAGATGGAAGTTCCCACAGCTTCTGCCACCTCTCATGTAACAGAATAATGACACTGAGAATTATATACAAGTTTACCAAACAACCAACAATAAGAAACATTTCTAGGCGCCCTCTCGGTGCACTGGTTTGGTTTTTAGAAGTCAGTTCAAATGAATGGTTTTGATTTGACATTTTAGATTGTGGCTGAAATTAAATTTCTCTTGTAAACACATTTTTGGGGATTTTCTTTCAAATCACTTCCATGTTCAGTTAACCTCAACAAACACGCTTCATTTAGCTCAAGCTCGTAACATAACAATTACTTATTATCGCTTTATAAAAAGGTTAAGGCGAACGTGTTGGAGCATGCTTTAGCATTTATCTGACGCTGTGTTTCACTGCCCGCATGATCAATCGAAATGAACTCTCAAAGGAAGCATTTCTGAATGTTTTGGCTGCTAACTATTCCACCATTTTTACGAGGTATTTGCTAACTTTGTGTGCTAATCAGAGTATTTGTCTGAAAACTAGATTGATGAGAGCTGTTAATGTGAACCAAAACAGTAAAAGACATGGGCTATAAAACCAAAGCAACAAGCTAACAGACACTAAACTCTCAAGTGTGAAGGTGAACTGTAGAGTCCACTTGTTTTGGGCCTAAAAGCAGCCATTTTCACTCATTTGATCCAGTGTTATGAAATACTACAGTAATTAGACAGCTTTAAGATGTCTAATTAGTATTTCATGGCGCTGTAATTTAAGTGCCAAGTAATGGCACTTAAATGACGTATCCAGCACCACTTTGACCCCAGGTTCTGCTGCTGAAAAACTATATTCATTGATATTTGTGCACTAAATTAGTTTCTATCAGCGATATGCTGCAGGGTTTTCAGCCTGTTCGGCCTCTGCTGGTAGTTAATCATATTATACAACCGGAAAAGGGAACGTCATTTCTTATTGAGACTGTAAATGCAGCCTCTGATGGCGTGACACGAGCAGCTCTGCTTCTTTTATGAGTCCGCGAGGCAATGAGGATCAAACTCAAATGTTTAAAGAGGTGTTTAGGGTAAGATTGAATCCAGAGAAAGTGGGATTTGGAAAGAAAACTTCTACAGGGCCAACGCATACTCTGAAAGTAATCGAAATATATATTTTGATACATAATTTTGTATTTTCTCTGGTGCTTTTGGTTTAACCGGGTTCACCCTAAAGTCACATATCGGGCTCCTAAGAATCAAGTGACTCTATTCATGCCTTCTTGGTTTCAAGCGTATCACTGACTTCCACCATCCATCACATAATAAAATGATGGTTGCACTCAGATTGGTTTCCATTCAACATGTTCCACTGCTAGATAGCGTCTTGTAATTTTCCACCACTGACACTGAAGACAAGGTCATGGAGTGCAACCAAGCCGTTTTACGTCAATTATCTGCTATAAACGGCACAAAACCAACACTTTTTGTAACCTCATGGAGCAGAACACACTCAACGTATCCATTATTTCACACAAGCTTTAATCTTATATTGTACGTGTTTGTCTACCATCAGCCAAACCCATTTAAAGAGCTAATACTTAAAGGGGACCTATCATGCAAAATGCACTTTTGTACGTCTTTTATACATGAATATGTGTCCCCGGTGTTTCAGGGAACTCACCAAGTGTCAGAAAACACAACCCTCTCTCTTTTCCTCCATACCCACATCTCAAAAAACGGGGCTGCGACGGAGCTGATACAGATTTAAATTTTTCTGTTGTCGGAAAAGGGGTGCTCCGCCTATATGGGCAACTCTCCACCTATCAGGGGAATGGGGGGGTTGGGCCACGGCCACTGCTGCTCGAAAGCGCTGGAGACGCTGTAGTACATATGCCAGGCCTGTAGGTGGCGCTGTAGTCTTCCACAAAAGCAGCGAAGAAGACTTCTCACAGAATCAGCCCTCGCAAAAACAGGGCTGGAAAAGAGCAAATAGAGCGAAATGAGGCATGGCTAAAATGCATGATCTGTTTGGTATTTTGAAAAAATAACTTCACAGACATGTTTTATATAGGTATGGCCCTACAATATATTATTCAAATATAGCATGATAGGTCCACTTTAACTTCAGATGACTTCCAATTCCAGTATGAATTAGTTAGCGCTGAGCTTCAGTGTGCAATGTTCAAAACAACAGATAAAGCCAGAAATCTAGGTGTAGTCATGGACTCTGACCTGAGTTTCAACAGTCACATTAAAACAGTTACTAAATCAGCCTACTATCACCTAAAGAATATATCTAGGATTAAAAGACTAATGTCACAGCAGGATCTGGAAAAACTTGTCCATGCTTTTATCTTCAGTAGACTCGACTACTGCAATGGTGTCTTCACAGGTCTCACTAAAAAATATATTAGAAAGCTGCAGCTAATTCAGAACGCTGCTGCTCGAGTCCTCACTAACACTAAGAAAGTGGATCACATCACTCCAGTTCTGAAGTCTTTACACTGGCTTCCTGTGTGTCAAAGAATAGATTTCAAAATACTGCTGCTGGTTTATAAAGCACTGAATGGTTTAGGCCCAAAATACATTTCTGACCTCCTGCTAAATGATGATCCAGATCTCTCAGGTCTTCAGGGACTGGTCAGCTTTCTGTCCCCAGAGTCAGAACTAAACATGGAGAAGCAGCGTTCAGTTATTATGCTCCAAATATCTGGAACAAACTCCCAGAAACCTGCAGGTCCGCTGCAACTCTGACTACTTTTAAATCCAGCAAGAAGACTTTTCTTTTTGTCGCTGCTTTTAATTGAACTATTCATATCTTAAACTGCACTGTAACTTTTATCCATGTATTTTTTCTTTTAATGTTTATTTTATTAGCTTTTCTTTTTAATGCCATTTTCTTAATGTCTTTCATTTTTTGTAAAGCACTTTGAATTGCCTTGTGTTGAAAAGTGCTATATAAATAAACTTGCCTTGCCTTGCCTATGATAGGTCATTTGTACATTTGATTTATTGTTACTGTAGCTTAAAGCTATTGTTTTCATTCTGAACTTCACCATAAGCTATTTTTTTAATTTCATGAATACAGTTGAATACCAAGGTACTATCTGCAATGTCCTTATACTTGCAAATTAGTAGTTGTTGCATATGTTTTTAACGGTTGTATGTCTGTGGATTAGGACTAATAATCAGTTATTTATATTTGAAAGATAAGTATTTTTTTTCAGTTTTAAACATAATCATTTAAAACTAGAGAATGAAATAGATTTAATGTAAGATACTGTGTTCGTGTACGTGAAATACTAAATCTTAAGTTACATTTGTTGTCCCTGAAGTAGACTATAGGCGACAGGTGAGGAGCAGGGGGACAAATTGGACACGTCTGTCTGGTACCAACACCCAGCTGCTGCCTCAGGTGGACTTAACTAGCTGCACCTACACTGCCTGGTCAGCAACTGTGTGATTTTTAGGGTAAACACGGACATGTTAAATGTAATAAAACGTTTTTGTTGGTCTCAAAACTATTTCATACTAGGACGTTTTTGAACTGCAACCAAATACAGAAACATATTTACAAAGCTAAGCTAAAAACGCTATGGACACAAGCTAATGCTACAAGCAGCTACTGTCAGTGTGGCCAACGGTAGCTAACGGTAGCCACTTGCTAACGGCTAGCTAAAACAGTGCTATCATGCAGGTTTTTGTTTTGTTGTGAGAGTATTTAAATCCATTAGTAAAGAGCAATGCTTGGAACAAAAAGTGTTTTAAAAGAGGCAACTTTTCAACACAATTTCCAAGGCTAGTTTGAACATTTTAAACATTGAATTTCGTTTTAAGATGATAGCATGTGTGTGCTATTAGCCCCCTTAAGGATTGGTTCTTACTCATTTTGTTTCTTTCAATGCAGGTTATTTATACATAAAATGAAATGAGGCTTAATTCTAAAGTAAGGACAACAAAGCTGAACAGAAGTAAACACAAACATACAATGTAAATAAGTCTGTGTTTTTGTCATTTTTAACCAGTAGTGCAAAGCGTTAATATGCTGGAATGAATAAACAATCACTGGTTGCTTTATGGGTCATTCCAGAATTTAGACACCAACATTTTTGAAAAATGAACCTTTTATTTTATAATTTTTTGTAATGTATTTAGGAAAAACAGATAATAAACCATCAAAAAAAGTGATTTGCCCAGCTAGGCATCAAATTAATATTTTCCAATGAAGAATTACCCCTGTTACTCTAATTATAGTAACAGGGTTGAAAGTCAATGCTAATTTGAGCTTTAACCTAATTGAATGCACAGTAGTCTGTACAGTACACACAGCAGCTTAGGTTTATATTTGAAACGGAAATGTACATTAACACAATCTATTTTATTGATAGAGTATTTAACTACAGCTATATGTTCATCAAAGCAATGGCCTGCGGGAAGAAGCTGTGTTTGTGTCTGGTTGTTTTGGCGTACAGTGTTCTGCAGCGCCTACCAAAATAAATGGATGATTACAGCCCAACACATGTGGACCAAGAGAGGTTTGCAGAAAACTTCTAGAGCGAGCCAAGTTCCTGGAGACGTCTGGTATGCAAATGATGTGTTTTTACTCTTGAATGTTGTTATCACTAAACAGAAGAGGCAGATATAGCTGCACGATAGAATGATTAGATTACTCTTGTTATCTCGTATAATATAATTTAAAAAGGTCACCGAGTGTTTGCCCGAGACATACGCCAAATATAAAACATACATCGCACAGCAGAAAGAGAAACATCTGTGCAGAGTAATGCAATCCAGTCCTAAGACCACAGCTAGAATTGACACTTTACAAAACATATTACACTTTTACGAGTGTTAGTCAATTCAGCGATATGTTCACTGAATGAGGTGAAAGAACATTGCCCACAATGCCGTAATTAACTTTAAATGCATCCATTGTTATGAGTGCATTGTCAATTAAGTTAATGTGGCAAAACTGCGCTATTTTTCTAAATGTCTCATTTGCTCTTTCCTGCTTGGTCTGGCTTGTTGTATATTTGTAATGTCTGATGCGTACTCGGCTATATAAGTAATTGAAGGTGGTTGTTTGGACTTTCTTTTATAGTGTTTTTCACTTTTTATGACTAATTATATCTCCCCTAGTTAACAGAGCTATGCTTGAAATAATGTGAGGTCTTCCAGACTCCAATAAGAAGGATACAAATCATTTATTTTTCACTCTGAGTCAGGAAAAGGTCAGCGAAGTGGGAATTAGCTGTAATAATTTAAATCACATGTTTGATTTATTGTAGGTGTGCAGGCCTTTTTTTAAGTTGTTACATGTTTTTCTACTTAAAGTAGTTGTAAAATCTGACAATAAGATTATGTTTACACTTCACTTTGTTGTGTGGTTAGTCTGTTTTCACGATAACGGAAAACTACTGGCCCAAATGTATTGGACATTTAGTTGAAGGGTGTTGCGAGGGCTATGAAAAAACCCATATAAATGTGAAGGGGATCCAAATCTGGGGTGGATGCACTTGTTGTTTTGTATTTGATGAAACCGCCTTATTCTGCGAAAATATATCGAATGTCAATCAAAACACCGCTGTAGGCATTTTGAACGTTCCTCAGAATGGTGCGAACAGGCAGTAATCCTATTTCAAACAACATCTAATACAGTATTGGCCAACTCGCTACTCAGTTAACAACTTCCAACTGTTTTGCATCTCAGTCCAAACACTGTTGAACTGTTTTGACGAACGAACCCTAAAATACAGTTCTAAAAACTACTTTATTTGTAGCAGGATTGGTCACATCTGTCCCTCACAGAACGCTTTCCACATGCATTCATTTGTATGAACACACCCCACATTCATACCATAATAACTGTCCATCAACTTATTGACAAGAGCTTTAATCACACTTGATGTGTTGAACGTCTGAAAGTCTACACTGTAGTAGTTTCTGTGCTTTACATATTTTTCATATTTCCTCAAGCTTTCCCATTACTTGGCTCAGATTGCTATCGCAGTAACCTCCAGTCAGGTTTATTTTCATACCCAATGCCATGCTACACACATGTAACATGCTCCACACACACTGATCCCATTCCCAGTCTGGGCGTCTTTTTAAAAACTCTGCAGATGTGTGTCAGTAACCCGCAGTCCAGTTGATATTTGATGAAGGATTATTTCACTCCTCATGGATTTATAGAGCCTGTATGGCTGGTTAACTTCAGTCCAGTGCGCTCAAACATATCTTTACGCCAAAACTCAATCTCATTTGATGTTTTTTTTTCCTGGGAAATCCCTCAATGTTTCTGACTTTTAACAGACGGTTAAAATGATGGACTTGATGCACCCTAGTGAGAGCATTTGAAGCCTGAAGGTTTTTCCCATGTTCCAATAGAGAACCGCAGTGACGCATCCTAAAACCAGGAAGTAAACTCCTTCCGGTTCCTTCATCAAAAACGCAAAGCATTCTCTCCATAGGACTTTGGAAAATAGCTCCGAATAAGGTCTGTGGTTGAAACACATTTAAGAGACGGATCACGTTTTGTTCAGCCGGATAATCTCCACATGTCTACTTTTATCATTTTCGAAGCATAAATCTTATCGCCAGAAGCAAAATGCTAACGTTATGCTATAAAGGAACTACAGCAGGGTCGCTGCTTCAACGTCACGCCAACTTAAGATCCATATTCAAACATACAGATTGTAAATGGTACGAGTTGAAGTGTTTGTTTGAACAGTCTGCAGGAGGACTTGCTTTCAGGCAGAACAGGGCAAACTAACTTAGAGGAGTGTTTACGTGTTCGGCGTAATGACGTAAAACGGCCTCGACAACTTCTGTAGTCCTATTCAGCCACTTGGTAACAACCATCGTTTTTCAGACACGTCAACTCTTCAAAAATCACCAGTGGGGTCACTGCTGATGTGTTTAATGTCGTAGAACAAAACATGATCCGTCTCTTAAATGTGTTTCAACCACAGACCTTATTCGGAGCTATTTTCCAAAGTCCTATGGAGAGAATGCTTTTTATCGAAGGAACCGGACGTGGTAAAAATGCTAACTTACTTCCAGGTTTTAGGACGCGTCACTGCGGTTCTCTATAGTACTGATTTAATGCAGAGCTAACTACGATACAGAGTTACAGACACATAACACAGCATCAAAGGAAGAACCTTACCTGTTCATTTCCTCTTTTTAAGACTAATGTTTCAGGCCTAAACCAATATTAATATTTGTACGTTTAATGCTGCAAAACAACACAACATATGGCATTTTCAATTCTAAGGCAACATTGACACTTATTTGAAGTTGTGATTTGGTTACAAGGCTAATATGAATCCAATATTGACTTTCCTTCAATGCAAAACATTGGTTGTGGCATTGGGACAAATATATGTTTTAAGAGGAAAATAGGAGACAAAGCCTCATTCCTTCGTATCATATACCTCATTCACACCAACGGTGTTTCAGGGCCGGTTCGGAGCTGGAGCTTGAAAAGCACCGGGTTTTCCTCTTCACACCGCAGCGGAGCAGCCTCTTAGCTCCGGAATCCGGTTCGTTTCAAGCACCAAAAAATTGTCCGGCCAGAGCAAAAGCACCACATACGTCACGCTTACATCGAGGCGGGGGCAGAGGCGGGGGCAGAGGCGGGGGCAGAGGCGGGATCAACTCCTGAACAACAACAAAAAGCCTGCGTTGTATCCAGTTTGTACACAACGATGGAGAAACTTAACAAGCAACAGTGATCCACTGAAGAGACCAGCTACCTGCTGGGAATCTGGTCTTCCGAAGAGGTGCAGAGGAAGCTGCCGTTGTTGTTGTTGTCGGTGTGAGCTGTGAGGGGTTTCCGCGCGCTTTGGCTTTATGAAGCAGGCACGCAAACGGTTACGTCATGACGCAAACGATGACGCAATGACGCAGCACCAGTCGGACTCTGGGCGGTGTGAAAAGAGCCGGAGCTAAACCGAAGAACCGGTTCTGAACCTGAAAAGCTCTAGCACGGAGCTTGAACTGGAGTTGCGTTGGTGTGAATGAGGTAATAGTTACAACAAGTACATACATACCCAGAATAAAGAGGAAAATGTCTTTGGATTTTGTTTTAAGGGCTATTCAAGTGTTTGGCTGAACAAAATGTATCTTCTGATTTACAGACGTCTCTTTCTCAATCTAAGTCAATGGGAAAAAGTCATGTTGGGCCCAGTGACGTCAAGGATGAACACAGAAATTGTCGAACCACTGTTTGGCTACAAAGAAAACTCAATGCCGGCGTCCTGAAGCTTCAGATGTGTGTGAAACGGCAGCAACTCTGACTTCCACGGCTTTTCATTTTCTTTCATTCTCCGCGGGTAGTTTCCCTCAGCTTCCTGTCGCAAACCCCGTGTGTGCCAAGAGGTTCTGTTTTAAAGACCTTATCAAAGTGTAATAGTGTTTGTTGCTTTATTGCAGGAATAACTGCATTGTTTAGGTGCCCTGCAAGGTATTCTGATCGCACCACTCCCAATGATTCTCAAATTCCTATTTCCAATGGCCGGTAGTGTGGGGCGCAGGGTTTAAACAGTAGTATTGTTCTCCTGAAAACAAATGTGTGTGTGTCAGGTTGAGCGCTTGTCTGGCCCCACTTAGTCTCTTCAGGATGTTTTGGGTGTTCTGTGTGTGGGTGTTCTGTGTGTGTGTGTGTGTGGGTGTTCTGTGTGTGTGTGTGTGTGTGGGTGTTGTGTGTGTGTGTGTGCTCTGCAGCTTTATGAAACTAATTTCCTGGCTGGCTCTTAGGAAAACAGAGAGAATGCTGGGTTATAATGCAGGAGACCTGAAAAGAGTGACAGCACTTGATATGAAGTGTGTGTGTGTGTGTGTGTGTGTGTGTGTGTGTGTGTGTGTGTGTGTGTGTGTGTGTGTGTGTGTGTGTGTGTGTGTGTGTGTGTGTGTGTGTGTGTGTGTGTGTGTGTGTGTGTGTGTGTGTGTGTGTGTGTGTGTGTGTGGCCTAGCATTACTATACTTGTGGGGACCTAAATCTGTCTACACAGTCACGTGTGGGGACTGGATTCCCTTATGGGGACAAATTGGAGGTCCCCATAAGGGAATCATTAATTTTAGGGTGAAGACTTGGTTAGGGTAAGGTTAAGTGTTAGGTATGTGTTGGTTAAGGTTAGGATAAGTCTCCAGGGTGTGTGTGTGTGTGTTTGTAGTTTATTGGAGAATGCTGATATGGAGATAAGTGGAGGTGGCGGGGTCGTGCGTGTCAGGAAGGGTGGTGCTGTATTGGGGGGGGCAGGTTATGAAAACCAATAGGTCTTTTGTTAACACTGCTATGAAAACACAGCGGTCAGAGAAAAAGTAGATAAAGTCTTCAGTCCGAGCGAAGCCTCCATTTATCAGAGGAGTCAGTCTGGGTCCTGAATTGAGAGTAGACAGGACTGCACTGTTTCTAGAGAGCTGGTTGTGTTTAATTACCATGTTTTTTTAAAACTTGCATCTCAAGTTTAAGTTCATTTCTATTTTAACAAATGGAATTATCATTGCTTGCATATTGCAATATTTTACAGTTCTTATTGGTGTTGTAAGATTTCAGAATTGTATGAGGCATTATTTAAACTTTTGTCTACAGATGCAAGTCGACAAACTTGAAATCTTCTTGTGGATGTGTTCTCTCTTTACCTGAGGAGTAAGTAGCCCAAAAGGAGCATACATATGGGTCTACATTAACTGTCATGAGTGCATATTAAAACTGTTAATCATCCCTACATTTGGAAAAGAAAAAACCTGTATAACGTTGTTTTCCTAAACCTAAACTATACAAAATGTGCACAAGTATATGCATTTTAGCTCATTGAAATTGATTGGAAAACCTCCTTGCTGTACTTTTCCTTCTTCTCAACATATACAATGATGTATTTGATTTTAAACATAAGGTTTTTAATAAATTCCCTGGGCTAACTGAAAATTAAAAACACATCCTTCTCCCAGAGTGAAATCCAACGCTGCATTAACAATGAATTCCCAAACAGTAATTCCTTAAATACTCAAATTAAAGTATATAAACAGTCATACATACATCACATGTAAACACATCTTCCTCCTCAAGCCACACACAGTCTCTCCTTGTTTCATTATTAGTCCGATGTTATCGTGCATGTCTCTACACACTGTCCACGAAGCGGAGAGGACACATGCACATAGTACGCTTAAATTACACACATTCTTATCTCCTCCGCAGGGAAATGAGACCGCACACACTGTCCCTTTGTCCAGCACATCACGAGGGAATATGCACGACTCGAACAGAATCTTTAAGGACTTTTTCCCCCCGTCATTTCATCTCCTGGTCCTGGTATCGATTTGTGTTTCTTACGACATGATCTGTCCGAGTTGTTTTACTGTGAGAAGTTCCAGCAGTGTTTGTTCCCTTTAGTGACTGAGCGTGGTCAAAGAGCTGCGTCGGTTTCATTGTTCTGCTTTCTGCTGATTCCGCTCCAACATCAGCAAAACATTACGTTAATCCCCATTTAATACAAACTGCATGTGAGTATGAACGCTCCATGTGAACATCACTGTCCCTCCTGAACCCTCGCCGTCACATGGGTTGCTTTATTCAGGGAGTATGGAAGATGAGAGGCATTAAAGGAAAAATAGGAGGGATGGCGACAATTTTTGCATTTTGTTGTCTGTAAACGTTTATCCTTCATCTTATATTTTACCGTATAAAATGATATGTGGCCCCTTGTGGCTTTCTACAGTATGTCTTATAATATACAGTATACGTGCATCTAATGATATCCTTAATTAAGAAGGGAGAAAGCCTTGTTCTTTTAAAATGTCCATTGTCTTTCTTTTGATTGCAAAAAAGATTTTAAAAAATGGTTTTATGAAATCCAAAATCGAATGTAGTAATGTTATTTTTAACGACTAATTCTACATATTGAATGACATAAGTACAACAGCTGGAAATAACACTGGCCCATTTGAAGAAATGTTGACCATGTTCATTTTCATATAGAAATAGTCAAGATAAGATGCTGTTTATTCCAGTTATTAATGATTTGAGAGAAAACATGGCTTTTATATTAAAGTCCAGTGTGTAAGTGGTTAAAGTTTGACAAAGTGTATAACACCATCACTGTTATCTGGTATTTTAAATTAGCCCCTTAATGAGCCTAATGGCACATACAACTCAATAAAGCGATAATTCATCATTATAACACTGCTTTAATCCAGATCCAGATTGTTTTGGCCTTTTGATTTGCCATCACGATCCCACAGATCTACTTCAATATCTCTGAAAACTGTAACATACAGGTTTTTAAAAGTCGAAATTCGACACTTAATGTGACATCCAAGCATCTGATGTCCCACTTTCAACAAACAATAAAACTAACCCTCTTTTGTTCTGAGTTTTATCAACATCGCTGCTCTGAATGTAATGATTTGTATTGTTGCTGCTGCCTGTATCCACTCTTGTAGTGCCGTAGTCAATTGAGAGAAACCACAGACGAAACTCTTCGGGGTGGGTCTCTGCGCAGGAATTTCCGCGGCCCCCTACCGCTGCTTTTAGGAGGAATTTGAGGTAATTTGCTACAGAGGCTCAGGATGTCACCCCCTCTCTGTCTGACCCCGTTAACTTAAACGGCATCACCTGAAGATCATTAATGATGTAGCTTAGCATTAGCATTAAGAGGCTACAAGTAGAAGAGCTATGGCTGCTTGTTTTATTGCTAAATCTGGATTTATTCACAACAACATCTGCTTTGATCCTAAAACCCAAAGCATGATTGCAGCCTTTTACGCGAAGAGGTGAAATACTTGCAATTAATTCACACACACACACACACACACACACACACACACACACACACACACACACACACACACACACACACACACACACACACACACACACACACACACACACACACAAACACACAAACAGAGAGACCCCGGCCACACGAGGACGAAAACGGCTAAACGCATAGGATTAACGCAAACGCAATCGCAAACAAGCTTCCGTCCACACGCAATAGTTATCCGGATAGTGTCTGCCCACACGAGACCGCTCCGTTTAGCTCCAACCGCTGGAGAAGCTGCAGTACATAGGTTGTCATGGTTGCCCTTCTGTTTATTCTCCGCGGTGGGGGCCGAGGGAACCGGGCAGTTTCTCGCCAGTCAACGTGTATTAAAGTTTAAATCTTCCGACAAAATTATAAAAGTGCCGGTCAAAGGTCTTCTTTGTTATTTATTGAGCTTTAAAACAAATGAATAACGACTCTATATAATATAATAATAAAATACACGGAGCCTCTCTTTTTCCACCCTCTCTTTGGACAGCGCCAGTGTCTGTCTCATGCAGCAGTTGATCCAGTAATGAGTGACCCGGCCGACAGTACAAATAAACATATTTATTATAACTAGTTTAGGTAGTTTGAGAGGTGTCTCCGTCCTGTCAGATTAGACTTCACTCGCGTTTATGTCCATATCGAGAGAAAGATAAATAATCTGAATTCAGTGTGCAGTTTACTTTAACGCGGGGGGTGAGCAGCAGAGGTGGGGAGAGGCGGGGCTATTGCTATTGCGCGAATCACTATCAGAAAATGTTCGTATAGGGCGCACACACGGAGCCGTTTGACCCCCCAGAGCGTTGCGTATGCCGTTCTATCCACCTTGGGACCCGTTATCGTTTCCTCAGTCGTTTAGTGCCGTATTCGGTCGTCCTCGTATGGCCGAATGGTCTGATATGACATTAAACAGTAACGCAAACGGCCGTTTTCGTCCTCGTGTGGCCGGGGCAACACACACACACACACACACACACACACACACACACACACACACACACACACACACACACACACACCGTTAGCTGAGTGACGCTGTGAAGCTAAACACAAGCTGATGGTGTCGGTCCAGAGAAACACAGCTGCTGCTTCTTTTCTTAGTGAAGGGATGGTTTTAGCAAATACATCACACATTTAAACCTAGGTAGTTTAAGATTTGAATGAAGAAAAACCCCACATTGTCTTAATTAACAGTCTGATATTATTCCACTAAACTCTTGCTTAACAATATATCATAACGTCATCATTATATTTTGTATTACTCAATCTTAATCTGCAATTTTACCAATATTGTCAACTACATTTAATGAAGTAAAGATATTTGTCTCCAAAAACAGGCAATAACCTCGAATAAATGCCATTAAACAAGCCCAACACCACCTAATCCCATTTCCTTGAAGCCTAATCTCCCCAATATAGTTTATACTATTACATTTAACGAAGACATGTTGTGGCTATTTGCTTGTAAACTTGTAAATGAAACAGAGATTAACAGCCTGGGGTTCAAAGGTTTAGGAGCTTTTTTGTTGGATATTTATGATGTGATATTAATGATGAATCACCCACTGCCGCTTTGGGAGCTACTTCACGGAATAAATTAAACTTCACAACACATTTAAAGGACACGATGTGCTTCCAAAGTATTTACTAAACACGTGGGAAGAGTTATGAGTTTGCTAATTGGTTTATTTTCTTCTTCACTGGTCTCTCTGTTGAGGCGCAGCAGTTGTGAGGTTTGTAAAACAAAACCAAACATTAACTTTAACACAAGATCTTCCAAAAACCAAATAATGGCTGCAAGCTCAACATTAGTATTACCTGGAGAACTCTGTTAACAAAATGTCTGAAGGTAATATCAATGGAGTTTTACCTCGACAAAGAACAGACTTTTTAAATGGTGTCAAAATTACTGACCGCCTCCACAATTACCACCAATTACACAATGTCTCTAGAGATACTGTAATTCCTGCAGGACTCTCACGAGAGGTGAGCTTCAATTCTGGATTAACCTTTTACTCGGGCTGAAATCAAAACACTCTTATTATTTTAATGGCTTTGGGGAGTACTGTAGGTGTAGAACCACATAATGTGCACGTGTTAGAGTGCGAACGCGGTGCCAAGATTTTATTTGAGGCGGCGTCTGGAGAACATCACAGCCGCTGCTTTTTCGTTTGGAAGAAATATTGAGATCCATTACGTTACAAAATTGGCAACAATCCACTGTGAATACTTCATTACAAGCTTACGTTTTATAAAAAAAATGTAGTTCTCATTGTAAAGGAACATTTTGCACGTAGAGCAGTATGAACGTACAAGAAGAAGAGATGGAGAAACGAAGAAGCTCCTACTGAAACATGAAATGCAAGTGATGTATATTTAAGTTTAATTCAGACGAAATAAATGATTTACTCTGACATCAGTTTTTGGCAGTGAGCACTTTATTGACACGGGCAAATAGAGTGGTGCAGTGACGAGTCCTGAAACCCGGAAGTGAGTCAGCATTTCACCACTTCCTGTTCCCTCGTCTCAGAGCCAATGGGATCTCTCCATAGGATTTAGGAAAATAGCTGTAAATAAGGTCTGTGGTTGAAACACATTTAAGAGACGGATCACGTTTTGTTCTACGACATTAAATACATCAGCAGTGACCCCACTGGTGATTTCTGAAGAGTTGACGTGTCTGAAAAACGATGGTTGTTACCAAGTGGCTGAATAGGACTACAGAAGTTGTCGAGGACGTAAACACTCCTCTAAGTTTGTTTTCCCCCGTGTTCTGCTTGAAAGCAAGTTCCTGCCTCCTGTTCAAACAAACGCTTCAACTTGTACACTTTAGAATCTGTACGTTTGAATATGGATCTTAAATTGGCGTGACGTTGAAGTCGTGCGACTGCTGTACTTGGCTGTAGTTCGTTTATAGCATAACGTTAGCATTTTGCTTCTGGCGATTAGATTTAAGATTCGAAAATGATAAAAGTAGGGTAGACATGTCGATATTATCCGGCTGAACAAACAACATTTATCAAACAGGTTCGTTTTCCACAGATCTTATTTCGAGCTATTTTCCAAAATCCTATGGAGAAATCCCGTTGCTTTTTTGTTGAAGGAAGCCATGCAGCTTACTTCCGGGTAAAGACGTCATCCCTGCACCGCTCTATAAGCATTACTTTAAAGGCACGGTCAACAGAAATGCTTTAAATTGTTCTCATTTGAAACTTTTAAGAAAATGTACTATTTGTACTTAACAATAGCTACACTCATAGGCAATGTTTTTAAAGGATTGGCTTGTGTTTCAGACAAGACAAAGGAAAGAAAAACATTAAAAAAGTGTACTATCGAAAACACAATTGAACAGTTGCTTGAAAGTGTGTTATTCTAATGAGACAATATATTTTGTGCGGAACAAATTCATCTAAGTGCTTCTAATTATTATTCTGGGCAAGGCTTTGTTGTTTTAAATACACAAGAACAGATCAAGTCAAGTGATACAAATACTGTATGTGGGACTTTAAAATTGCATTTGTAGTTTACTAATTGTGTTTTTTGCGTAGGTTTTTGTATTTGTGTAATTTTGTGGACAATTCCCCTGTCCTCACTTGAAAAACTTAGATTTTGTTTCTTAAACATACTCTGAGTTAGATTTGAATTATGAAACAGTCCTGAAAGGCAGAAGGTCTGGTTTGCATTTTGCTCTTTTGTTTTAGCCGCACTTCATAAGTTAGCCGAACATTGCTTTTCCTTCAGTCACGCTCGTACAGTAACTGGCAACAGGAACACATTACAGTGGGACAATGTCAGCAATCTGGACCTGAGCTGATTTGTGTTTCCACCTCCATGAAGGCAGCGTGATATGAGTGGTTTTCCCTCTTCTAGCTTTTTTCTATTGACACAACCTTGAATTTCATAAGCCACAGATGTGTCTCAGTTGCACTTTTTTTTAGCCCTGAGCCCAGGATTAGCTGAAAAGAGTCCAGGAGGCTTATTTATTCCTCTGTTGCTCTCCCTGAGGTTTCTCCCATGTTCCCCTTAAACTGTGGGTTTTTCTCTGGAAGTTTTTCCTTGTACAATGTGAGGGTCTAAGGATAGAGGGTGTCGTTTTTCTCATACTGATATTCTGAACAATCTGTGTTGTATTTGCTGTAAAGTGTCTCTACTGTAGGCTATTTTTATTATATGTACAGCACTTTGGCTCGACCAAAAATCGTTTATAAATGTGCTATATAAATAAAACTTGATTTAACCACTCCCTACCTTTTTACCTAATCCTAATCTTCCTTCCTCCCTCCCAAACCTCAATGTTGATATGACGTAATTTAAATTAAATACAGGGTTTTAATTTAAAGCAGTTTTATTCTGAAAAACCCGGAAGTTCACACTAACTATTAATTTAACACTTTTATTCTGAAGATTCTTCATTTCCGGTTAGCATTAGCATTTGGCTAACGTTTTGAAAACCGTGAATTGAAGGTGAAATGACATGTGATGTTGTACACTAAACACACTGGGATTAACACTCATTTATTGACGCTGGAATAACATTTGATCAGAATTATTTATATATATATTAATAATATAAGATATATGTTCAGAAAAGAGACCGATTTCCTGTTTTCATCACATGTTAAAGTCTAAAGTCTTCTCCCATTGGTCGGCGTCGACGGGGGCGGGTCCAAGGCATGTCCTGTCGTTTTCTGATGTTAGTTTTACAATATTTTAATATCTGTTAGTTATTTAAACATTCCCTAATGATGGTATTGCAGCGTCAATAAGTGAGGGTTAAAGACAGTGTGTTTAGTGTGCAACACCACGTGTCATTTCTCCTTAAATTCACGTACACAAAACACAATATTAGCTACATGCTAATGCTAATGCTATCCGGTTTTCAGAATAAATATATATATTTTTTTTTTCTTACAGGCTATAGGAGACCATTTTTGTAGAAACTAAATACGCTAATGGACAAAATGGTATGACCAAGCAGGAACTGTGAATAACTTATATAATATAACAATAAGCTCTTTTTATCCATGTGGTATTTGAGATGTTAGGTTAGTCATGTGACCGTCTATGTTTCATGTTTCCTGTAGATATTTAATTGCTCTTTTTAGTGTACAGTTGTACTATTATGCTGCTGTGTTTATTGTATTTTTGTAACTCTGGCACAACAATTTCCTTCGGGATGAATAAAGTCTTTTTTTATATTAGTTAATTTAAAAGGATACTTAGCATTTAAAAATTAGGTCAAGGCAAATTAGCTTTTCCTACTTTGTCTGCATGCTAGAAACACAATTTTGGTAGCAAACAGTTGTTGATTTAGAGGTTAGAAGCAATAGGAAGCAGGGTTTTTAGACTGGGACAACACATAGAGGTGACATAGAGATGCAAATGATTGGCAATGTTAGTCACTTTATCCACAGTTGCTGGTGCTAATAAGGCAAGAAATGTGCCAAAAAATCAAGGGATGCTAGCTAGCAAACATGGATGAACAGACAGAGTAGAATTTAAATGTATGTATTCACGTTAATCTTCATAGATGAACCCTTAAGTTATCTGTGAAAAAGTAAAAGTAGATGTATCTCTGTCTAACTTTTCCTAACCTTTAACAGTTCAAATATTGTGGAAAAATCTGTACACTAATAGGAGCCAGCAGGCGATTATTGGGAGCGTTTCTCCAGCTTCTCTGTAAAATAACCCATAGAAAGTGTTGCTTTTGGACAACCGGTCCGTCAAACTCAAACAGACCCTGGTGATTTATTTCCTTTGGAATCATATAATTACATTCAACAAACCCCACTGTTTGCAAAAATATATACACAGCATGGATCTTTGGATCTGGAAGCTGCTCGGAGCTGATTTATCCGACAATGATTCACGGTAACTGCTCGGTTTCTTCCTGCAGATATAATGGAGAACAAATTATGAACACTGTGTCCAATTCACTGCCTGGCAAACTAAAACTGAAGAAATGGAAAACCCCTTTCGTGCTGACACACACACACACACACACACACACACACACACACACACACACACACACACACACACACACACACACACACACACACACACACACACACACACACACACAATACCTAATTACACAGAGAGGAGAGTATCTCAAATAAATACGAAACATTAGAATTATTCAATAAGGCTGAAGAGAAATGCCAAGTTAAACAGTGCTGGTCTGTGGTCTGGTGTTGGGTTCATAACAGATCAGTAACTGGTACTTTAAAATGTCACCACACACACACACACACACACACACACACACACACACACACACACACACACACACACACACACACACACACCCCACACCCACACACACACACACACACCCACACACACACACACACACACACACCACACACACACACACACACACACACACAGCTAGAAGCGTTTGTACAACCCAGACTGGCCTCATGAAACTAAAGTTGGAGCACATCAGTGTAAACATTAAGCAAAAATCTCACACAGGTTTGTATTCACTGAGGTTTTATCAGTTATTGATGGCTTTGTGGAGCCATGTTGACAGTCAGAGACAGACGTGTTTATTCTAGCACAGGCCCTCGCAAACAGTGAGGTTAAAGATCAAGCTTATCTCCAAAGCCTTACACACTTTAATTAATCCCTGCACTATCACTTCCACCAGCAACAACATCCCGCAGGTGCTAAAAATAAACAAAATAGCTTAAATGCTTGTATGTTGACTGTTAGCTACAAATGTTTGTCTGCGGAAAACATGTTGATCAGCTAATGGAGGTACAGCGTGAACAATGTCGGTACACACTGAGATAACGATTGTAGTTCTTACATTTCCTACACTAATAACGTTTCTCCTTCTCTCAATCCATCACAGTTTTTGTATGAGAAATACTGTCTTAAGTGTTATATTGTAAGTTGATGGCTGGAAATGTGTCGATCTGATCAGGTTTTAACTGGCTAATGAGTTGTTTTTCTTTGCGACAAGCATGTTTAATAATAATAATAATAGATTTAATTTGTTAGCGCTTTTACAGGTGCTCAAAGACGCTTTACAGATATAGTGAAGATAAAATAAAATAAAGGAACAACAAATAAATATAAAGTTAAAGTTTAAGAGCAGAACTCTTCACTCAAATCTAAATGGATCGTCTTGGTTTCATACATTTTCTTTTGGCCGACAGTAACGGGGCAAAAATAAACGTCTTGGGATTTGGAGTCCAACTGTGGTGTGGTTACTGTGGGTTTTCATGAGAATTGGAGACTTCACTGCAGTCAGGAGGTTGTTGGCGTGTTAGTTCTAACCCCAATACCTAATCTGAAAGGAAACAGTGACGTTAAAGTCTCAGCTTTCAGTGTTATTTTACATCCAAAACCGTTTAACACATACATTGTTCCATGACAGTATAAACAAATGTCTGAAAATGAATGCATAATCTGTAGGAAAGCATACAAGATGTTGGATCTTGTCATAAACTGGTTTCTGTCATGTAGTCTGTTTGTCGTCTGAGTAATTTGAGCAAGCTCTAGTTTAATGCGGGTAAACGGTTTCATGTGGAGAGAAAATCATCGGCTGAAATACGATCAAGGAACATATCAGCTATTATCTTTAAAAAATGTATATATATGTGCATTTATTTGCAGATATCTGTTCAGAGAATAGCTCAAATGTCACCCTAAAAGACCTACGAACAAAAGCATTGATGTCTGTTTCTCAAGGTCGGAATCTGATTGGTCAACAATCACACGGTGTGTTGAACTGAGGTCCAGATCATTCCAGTTTGATCCTTTCAATCTGATTTACCACATTGCTCAGGGGTGGCCAACCAGTCAGAGGTTAAGAGCCAAAAATGTTACTACACTGAACAAAAATATAAACGCAACACTTTTGTTTTTGCTCCCATTTTTCATGAGATGAACTCAAAGATCTAAAACATTTTCTATATACACAAAATAACCATTTCTCTCAAATATTGTTCACAAATCTGAACAGATCTGTGATAGTGAGCACTTCTCCTTTGCCGAGATAATCCATCCCACCTCACAGGTGTGGCATATCAAGATGCTGATTAGACAGCATGATTATTGCACAGGTGTGCCTTAGGCTGGCCACAATAAAAGGCCACTCTGAAACGTGCAGTTGTGCTTTATTGGGGGGGTCCGAAAACCAGTCAGTATCTGGTGTGACCACCATTTGCCTCACGCAGTGCAACACATCTCCTTCGCATAGAGTTGATCAGGTTGTTGATTGTGGCCTGTGGAATGTTGGTCCACTCCTCTTCAATGGCTGTGCGAAGTTGCTGGATATTGGCAGGAACTGGAACACGCTGTTGTATACGCCGATCCAGAGCATCCCAAACATGCTCAATGGGTGACATGTCCAGTGAGTATGCTGGCCATGCAAGAACTGGGATGTTTTCAGCCTCCAGGAATTGTGTACAGATCCTTGCAACATGGGGCCGTGCATTATCATGCTGCAACATGAGGTGATGGTCGTGGATGAATGGCACAACAATGGGCCTCAGGATCTCGTCACGGTATCTCTGTGCATTCACAATGCCATCAATAAAATGCACCTGTGTTCGTCGTCCATAACATACGCCTGACCATACCATAACCCCTGCCCATACCATGGGCCACTCGATTCACAACATTGACATCAGAAAACCGCTCACCCACACGACGCCACACACGCTGTCTGCCATCTGCCCTGAACAGTGAAAACCGGGATTCATCCGTGAAGAGAACACCTCTCCAACGTGCCAGACGCCATCGAATGTGAGCATTTGCCCACTCAAGTCGGTTACGACGACGAACCGGAGGCAGGTCGAGACCCCGATGAGGACGACGAGCATGCAGATGAGCTTCCCTGAGACGGTTTCTGACAGTTTGTGCAGAAATTCTTTGGTTATGCAAACCGATTGTTGCAGCAGCTGTCCGGCTGGTCTCAGACGATCTTGGAGGTGAACATGCTGGATGTGGAGGTCCTGGGCTGGTGTGGTTACACGTGGTCTGCGGTTGTGAGGCCGGTTGGATGTACTGCCAAATTCTCTGAAACGCCTTTGGAGACGGCTTATGGTAGAGAAATGAACATTCAATTCACGGGCAACAGCTCTGGTGGACATTCCTGCTGTCAGCATGCCAATTGCACGCTCCCTCAAAACTTGCGACATCTGTGGCATTGTGCTGTGTGATAAAACTGAACATTTAGAGTGGCCTTTTATTGTGGCCAGCCTAAGGCACACCTGTGCAACAATCATGCTGTCTAATCAGCATCTTGATATGCCACACCTGTGAGGTGGGATGGATTATCTCGGCAAAGGAGAAGTGCTCACTATCACAGATTTTTTTCAGATTTGTGAACAATATTTGAGAGAAATGGTTATTTTGTGTAAATAGAAAATGTTTTAGATCTTTGAGTTCATCATGAAAAATGGGAGGAAAAACAAAGTGTTGCGTTTATATTTTTGTTCAGAGTATGTTACTGCAAAGAGCCACATCAAACACACAGTCAGATGCGCGTGCACCCCCCCCCCCTCCTTCTCTCTTTTGTTCTCAGCCTTTCTCTCTCACACAGATACAATGAAAATCTAAAACGAGGCAAAATCGCTTGCAATTGCGTTCGATAACAAAAAATATGAACTGTCCCACTCTACTAAAAACGTCCTATATTCGTCTTCATATTTTCACTTAGCTGTGCATTTCTTCCCTGCCATTTTAGGATCAAACTCAGTTCAAGGTCAGATAGTGTTTAATCAACGATAGGTTTCCCCCCCTCAAAGGTGATTGGTTCACTGCATCGCCGGTATTATTGTGATTGGCTCTTGGGCCACATCAAAATTAGACGCGCTGTCATCCTCTCATACTGACACCGCACATACACACGTAGGGAGAGCCGGGACGAAAGTCACACGGGACGAAAGTCACACGGGACGAAAGTCACACGGGACGAAAGTCACACGGGACGAAAGTCACACGGGACGAAAGTCACACGGGACGAAAGTAACGGAGCGATTTTATCCGAGCCCAAACAACTCTGACCGGCCAAATTACGTCAGAATTATCAGCATTTAATACTTAACAGACCTACTAAATATCAGGTTTAACTGTCAGGAGTCCGTGTCTCTCCCCCACACTCACACATATACAATTCGATATGAACTGAAGAGCCCCATGAAACTGGGCAAAGAGCCGAGGGTTGGTCACCCCTGACATTGCTGATGGATTTGAACACCGTCCAACTCTAGTAGTTTAACATCATTAAACCGATGTGTTACAGTACAAGGCCAAATACATTCAAACTTAATGAACTTCAGTCTTTGTGGCGTTTTCATTTAAACATCTCTAATTATTAGTATGATTCAGGGTGACATTGGCCCAGCATGACATGTGTTTGAACATAAACACAACGGGACACTAAAGGACTTATTTATTTGTTTTCACATATGAAGTGAAGTGTTGTGTTGCCTCAGTGTTCGGAGGAAACTCGCTCTGCAGGCGCTGCAAATTAACAACAGATCAACTAATTAACTAAGCAGCGGGAGGCATGAGTTGTGAAAGAAACTTGATCCGTGGATTTAATTCAAACACAGCCAGGGCCAGTTATTGACTAGACTAGAGTGAGATTCTTCATGGTTCAAAGGAAGTATTGTCTTATCTTCAGGGCCCGCTGCTGCACAGCAAAGGTCAAAGGTCAGCAGACGGGAAACAGCGTGGTGCGTTCACTGTCTTCAGGAGATCTAACGCATCCTGCTGGGCTTTGAGTTGTTGAAATGAAGGTCAAACGTCTTTGAGTGTAGGTTAACATAACTTCCCTGACTTACAGTGAATTTGACCTCTAAACATCCCAAACCATTTAACTAGAAAATTCATTTCCTCCTGAAAATGCGTGTGAATGCTGTAAGCTGCAAAAATGTGTTGCTGAGTTTAGCAGAAAAAGCTGAATATTTTAATAGTTGAATGGTGACTAGCTGCTGTTAGCTACAAACTGCTAAACTTAGCGTACAAATGCGGATTTGAATCAAAATGGTTACAGCTCAAATGCACTGACTTTGTTGAAAGCTTGAAAGTGAAATGTTAAACTGGAAGAGGACAAATAGTGATGAAGCTTAATACTTCAAAGAAAAGTTGAAACAACTACAGCAAATGTGTATTAAAGCAACCCTCCTGTGATATATATGCGCACAAATATGTTTTAGTGAGGGAGGGGTCAGACTGAGTGATGAGAACACTGCTTTGTTTCAGGAGGAAAACTCAGTTATAGTCTCCGATCACTTCCACATGTTCTCCATCAGCTTTGCACCTTGGATATAATGCAAGAAGATGTATGCCGATGATGCGGTCATCTTTATACACGGGAAAAATACTGAAATAATCTCATCCTGTCTCTCAAATGCTTTGGACAAGGTTCAACACTGGCTGAACAACATTTGCTTACAGTTAGATGCAAAAACAACAGTATGCATGATGTTCAGTAAACGACCAGTCAACATCGAAGGATCCAATGTGTTTTTAAACGGAGCACAATTAGAACTAGTCTCCCTTCTTTAGTCTTTAGATCACTGTCAGAAATTACTGGAAAACCGGTCGCTCCTAATGCCATGACCGCACTGTTTGGTGTGACCCCACCCACATGCCCACTCTCTTCTCTGGAGACAGCCTTCATAGCCTTTGTTACCTTACTAGCCAGACGCCTGATATTGCTCATGTGGAAGTCTCCAACATCCCCTTCACACACCTCGTGGTTAAAAGAAGTCCTAAATTCAGCCAAACTCGAGAAAATAAGGTGCATAGTGAGGGGCTCCTTGGGGAAATTCCACAAGATGTGGAACCCCTTCTACAAGTATACAGGAGCTGGACATGCCGGATGTCTCTGTACAATAGGGTGGTGGACCTGCGGTGTTAAACTGTGATTAGCGGGCGTCTGACTGACCAACAAGTGCTGTGTTTTTATTTTATTTGATATATTTGGTCTTTTTGTTCCATTTATACACATTATTTGATCTCTAAATTGCATTATGGTATTAATAATGGACTTAGACTCAGAGCCTTTAGATTCTGTTTTTGTTTTTTTGTCCAGTCGCGGTCCATTTTTTGTTTTGTTTTATTCATTTATTTTTTGTTTTGTCTTTGTTTTTTATCCTGTCGGACTCAAATCACACTGTCATGCTAACTTGTTTGCCAACTGCTATTGCGTTGTCTGTCTGGCTGTTTGTTGATAAAAAACTAAAATAAAAAGTTTAAATCTTTAAATCTTTAGGGACGGGTGGCGCAGTGCTCTGTGCATCCGATCATCAGATCAAGGAGGGTGCTGGGGAACTCCAGTTCGAAACCCGCTCCTGCCGCCACTGCGTCAGGCCGGTGTGTCCTTGGGCAAGACACTTCACCCGGATTTGCTCCTGTGGGTAATGTCCACAGTATCTGACCATTGCATGTATGATATATGTGTAATGTGTGTATATGTAAAGCGCTTTGAGTAATTGAAAAAGCGCTATAATAAATGTAAGGAATTATTAAAAAAAAGAACTAGTCTCCCAGTTCAAGTATCTTGGAGTCATACTGGACTCGAACTTGACTTTTAACACTTGACAATTCAACTTGCAAAATGTTAATCAGACCTTTCTCTGTGAGTGCTGCAAAGTCATACCTCCGCTGTATGATTCTATCCCACGTTGAATACTGTTTTACCAACTGGTCGTTTGCTTGTGCCACAAACCTGAAACCCACAGAACAGCTGTACAAGAGAGCTATCCAGGTGTTTGACAGAAAGCCACTTTCATACCACCTCTGTAGCATCCTTGGGAAACACAATTTCTTGAGTTTTGACCATTTTAAGTCTTTTTTAAAAACATTTTTTTTAATTTAGCCTTTATTTATACAGGTGTATATCTCATTGAGACACAAGGTCTCATTTTCAGGAGAGACCTGTTCAGTGGTAACACTACCACAGAAAGTTACAGACAGACAGGACACTAAACACAGAGGCAACACTAAAATACAACATCGTCAACAATACAACAGCACCTTTTTACCAAGGCTTTCGCCACTGTATAGTTAGTTTAATAGGTTTATTTTTCCGCTACTTCCCCCCCCCACCCCCATAACCTGTCTGCCTTTTCTTCCCCTACTATACCCCCCCCCCCCCTATCCGACTTGTAAAGCGACCTTGGGTTTCCTGAAAGGCGCTATACAAATATTATATATTATTATTATTATCGTAAAAAAAGTAGTCATTGAAATCCATATACAGACAGATATAGCAGGTGCAAACACCCACAGATCTTTTAAAAGTATGTCTTTTATTTATAAATGTTTACATGGACTGCCCCCCCTCCCCCCCCTCCCTTAGGGGAATTCATCCACAGAAAACACACTGGACGCAGCAGGTCAGAAACCAGAGGAGACTGTGAAGTCCACCGCAGATGGACCACTTTTGGACAAAATGTCCTCTCCATTAAAGGCAGCTCGTTGTGGAATAGCCTCCCAACTGAGACACGGGTTTGTCCCACTCTCAATAGCTATAACGGTCGACTCAGAGAATGGATGAGAAACAAACAGATGTGCAATCACCGCTAAATGCACTTTAACACAGGGGTATCTCCTCTTGCACTTTAGGTAGCTCTTTTATCTTATCTTGCACTTTATATGTCGTAGCTGCTACATTGTACTGCCACAGAATGCTTGTATGCTGCTCAAGCTCTTTCTGGATATCATGTATTTCTGTTTGCTATGTTCATAAATGTTATATGTGACGGGAAATGAGCTTAAAGCTAAAATCCGGCTCATTTAAACTTGAAAGCATTATTTTGTTTAAAATGTTCATTAATGTCCCGGTTCAAATAAACGATGAAATGAAATGAAAATGAAGAACATCCTTTTTTTATTTTTGAAAGACAAACCTTTATTAATTATCCAAACATTTAATTTGATCACACATCCCATCCCACCTGTTCAATGATTTCATGATCAGTTATATCACCATGTGTTTAATCTCAGCTATTTAAAACAGAAAAATACATGATTTCCTTATTGATTATTATAATTAATGTTCTATAAAACATCAGAGTACCCACTTTCTATTTGGACAACAACAACAACAATTAGTCAGCAAAACAATAACTGTAATATTATACAATGTATTTCCCGAGCAAAGACTCCAAGCTATTTAAAGGAGACTAATGAATGATGTACTTATTGATTATGATCATGACAGGAAGTAACATCATTTTAAATAAACATTTTATGATGAAATAAGTGTTATAACCATCTGGGAACTCATGTGTAGTTAATTTGGGCAACAATAACATTTCATCTGTCAACGTAATACATGTGATTATAAATGCCTCTGTTGTTTTAGAACCAGAATAAAATGTGTACAATCAAAGAAGCTCTGCATTACAAGAGAAACAACAACATGAATCAAAAGAAATATCCAACACATGTTTAGAGCAAAGTTTACAGGTGAACAAGGATCCTCCTGAGCAGTGACAGCCTCCATGGCGACACAGACACAGGAAGGAGCCGGAAGAAAGTCCAACATCTACAGAACAACTGGTGAGAAGATGTTGAAGCCCCGCCCATCATGTTTGATTGACAGCTGATCTCTGCAGTGAGGACATGGACAATCAGCTCTGAAGGACACACGGTGAGTTTAAGAAGTAGAAGAGTTCCTCAAATGACTTCAGGCTATTTGAGTTTACAAAACTCAGCATTGGCTCCATGACAATAAAGCCCAACTCCAGCATGTAGCGGCTGAGTGAACGTGGTCTGCAGTCTGTGGAGGAGAGTCATGGTTCTAGAGACGCTGTAGAAGGACAGAACACCTGCTCTGTGATCCAGGTACACTCCTACTCTGGAGGACGGAGGACTTGAGATGGGAGTTTTGATACAGTTGTAACGAAATGAATAACCGTTTCTGTCACAATATAACGCCCAAGATTTTTCATTGTTTCCAAATCCACATTCAGCCACACTCCCTGCTCTGAGGATATTCTTGTATGTGACTGCTACATTAACTCCTCCCCCTCTCCACTCCACCTCCCAGTAACAACGTCCTGTCAGACTCTCTCGACTCAGGACCTGAAAATAATTAGTGAATCTGTCTGGGTGACGAGAATAAGACTGATGTTGTCCCATGTGTGTTGCTTTCCTGCTCCCCTCAGATAATACCAGCAGTGTGTGTGCTGTGTTTGGATCCAGAGTGATCTCCTGTGAATATGTGAAGAACCCAGCTCTGGTGGTGGGCTCTGCTGCTGACGGTAAAACATCCACTTCAGTCGGTGAGACGTTTGTCCATCCCTCTCTCAGGACGTCCTGTAGTTTGTCTCTGACTGCTGAAAGGGCCGCCGTCACGTCCTCAAAGTAGCTCAGAGGACGGATGTTGATGCTGGAGGAGTGTGTAGCTTCACTGAGGGCTGGCAGTGAGGAGTAGCTGAGCAGAAACTGGTTGTGATCCTCTGTGTGAGACAGCAGCAGCTTCAGCTCAGCGTCTCTCCTCTTCAGCTCAGAGATCTCCTGCTCCAGCTTCTCCTGGAGCTCTCTGACTCGACTCACTTCTCTCTTCTGCTGGGATCTGAGCTGCTGCTTCACATCAGAGCTTCTCTTCTCCATGAGACGGATCAGCTCAGTGAACGTCTTCTCACTGTCCTCCACTGCTTTATCAGCAGAGCCATTGACAGCCTCCACCTCCTGCTGAAGCCGCTTCACCTCCTTCTCTCCGTCCTGGATTCTCTGCTGGATGTTGAGTCGACTCCCCTCCAGCTCTCTCTGCCTCTCAGTCCTTTCCGCTGCAGCTGACACCGTGTCGTGGCCTTTGTGTTCGTCCACAGAGCAGAGAGAACAGATACACTGCTGATCAGTGCGGCAGAACAGCTTCATCACCTCGTCGTGACGAGAGCAGATGTTCTCCTGGAGCTTCTTGGAGGGCTCCACCAGCTTGTGTTTTTTAAAGACAGGCAATTCATAATGAGGCTGGAGGTGTTTGTCACAATAAGAGGCCAGACACACGAGGCAGGACTTACATGCTCTCAGTTTCCTCCCAGTGCAGACATCACAGGCCACATCTTCAGCTCCAGCATAGCAGAGATCAGCAGGAGCAGCTGGGGGTCCAGTCTTCTTCAGCTCCTCCACTAAAGCTGCTAGCATGGTGTTCTTCAGCAGGACAGGCCTCGGTGTGAAGCTCTGCCTGCACTGAGGGCAGCTGTGGATCTTCTTCTCATCCTCTCCGTCCCAGAAGCCTGTAATACACTTCATGCAGTAGCTGTGTCCACAGATAGTCGTCACCGGATCCTTCAGTAGATCCAGACAGATGGGACAAGATAAGGTCTCCCGGTCCAGCTGAACTCCTTTCTGCGCCATTTCACCTCTCAGTAGCAGCGAGTGTGAGTTTCACGTCCTGAGAGCTGAAACTAGTGTGACAGGTTATCTGAACAGCATGTGTGTGTGTCGGCGGTGAATGTGGCCGATCAGCTCTTGTGCTTTAACCACATGTTGGTTAAACCCATCCTCCTCAGTGTGGATCTGAAGGGGAGGAGCCAGGAAATACAGAGTGGAGCTGTCTGCTGTGTCTGAGAGCAGGAAGAAGAGGGAGGGCTTATCAAACTCTGATTCTTTCCAGGAGGAGGAGCAGCGCTGAGACTCTGACCTGTGTTTATTTACACAGAGCCTCGGTTACAACCTGCTCTTCATTTGAAAAGAGCTTTTAGTTGTAAAATAAGGGGGTTAAATCAGGGTTGCCAACTCTCACGCATCTGGCGTGTGACACACGCTTTCACTCTCAATCTCACGCTCTCACGCTGCCCAAACTATTCTCACGCCAAAAACAAGAATACCGAAGACTAGAAATGGTTTTGAAAACTTTTGTCACGTAGTGATCGTCTTCTTAATAGAACATCTTTGATAATGTCTTCTGGCCAATCAGAATCACGATAACTGCGTGGTGTTGTTGCAGGAAGTCCCGACGGAGAATACTTTTGCTGTAGTACATCTCTATATACATCGATACAACATTACGTGTTGATAGAAATCAACACGTAATGAAATAAGACCCCACGGTTTGATGATTGATAGATGTGTGGGCTGTCTTTCATTTTGACACACAGAACAATGGGGGCTATCCACCCTTATCCACAATGTAAAGTCATTCACAGCCCTCTTCACTCTTCTCTCTGTGAGGAGCAGCAGGTTCAGCTTTCAGAACAAAGTAACACAAAACTAAAATGGCATTCATTTTTTTTAAATGTGTAGTAATAGATGTATTTATTGTTCTTCTCAAGAGAGTACCAGAATGTGTATTTTATGTTAGTATTTCAAAAAATCTCCTGGGGGAGAATCCCCCCAGACCCCCCTGCAGGGGTTGGGCTTTCAGCATGTCAACTCTTTCACCTGTGGGGAAGTTGCAGGATTGGCTCCAGGTCGCCCTTTTTATTTACTACAAGACAAATGTGCCTTTTTATTTCATACAGTTCAATTTGGATTGAGACCTCACGCGTGGCGTTTCACTGTCAAGGGGAGCGTGTATGTAATTAGGCTACATTGCAAATACTGACTTGAGCCCCACCACTGTATGGGTTAGCCCTACCATAGATTACCCAACAAAAATACTGCCGACCCTAAGATCCGGTAGAAATGATAAAAAGTAAAGTCTGCTGCTTATTGTTCTACTAGACCAAAATAGAGTCAAAGAGTATGAGAGTGAGAGTGTGTTAATTAATATATTTGGCAGTTTGGAGTAAGTCTGTAGATGTGTGTGTGTGTGTGTTTCATGTATAGGCCTCTCACGATAATTAATTTTGTTGGATACATTTTCCAGGAAATTATTGCGATAAACGATAATATTGTCGGCACGGTTGTATGACCATTTTAGACCACTGACATCATGATAATATATAACAGTAATTCAAGAAGGCTTGTCACTGTGACCTTTTTACCTGTGCTGGACTATGGTGATTTGTTGTATATGAATGCACCTGCCAATTACCTGAGCAAATTGGATGCTGCGTATCACAGCGCTCTGAGATTTGTCACAAATTGTAAAGCGCTTACACATCACTGTACCCTGTATACCAAGGCAGGTTTACCATCACTCTCTGTACGGAGGCTCAGTCACTGGTACACTTTTATTTATAAAGCTATGTTGGGCAAACTCCCGTATTACATCTGTTCTCTGGTAAAGCAGAAAGTTGCAAGCAGCTATTGTCTGAGATCGCAGGATGTAGTCTTGTTAGATGTACCAAGAGTAAGGACTGTCTTAGGTAAGACAGCTTTTATGTGCGCAGCTCCACTTGCTTGGAACAGCCTACAGTCCAAATTGAAATTGAGCAATTTTATTTCTCTGAATGTTTTTAAAGCACGTCTGCACGAGATGCTTTCTGACACTATGGGTGTTTGTAAGTGTTGGTGAATATGTAAATATGATGTCCTCTATTGTTTGTTTTTATGTTGTTTTTATGTTTCATGTGGAACTAAATTGATGCAGGTCTCCCTTGTAAAAGAGATCCATGATCTCAAGGGACCTATCTGTCTAAATAAAGGTTTGAAATGAAATGAAGTACATCCTTTCAAACTGCTAGTCACATCCTCATGTAAATGGCAATGTATCGAGTTCATTTCTATTTATCGTACGATAAGTCAATGAATTGCTTATCGAGACAGGCACACAATAAAACACTGGAAACAAACATGTGTTTGACTTTCATTAGTGAATGAAACTTTGTGCCCTTTATAGTCTGTGTCCAATATTGTGTATTTGTATATATTGTATATGTATCCTATATATATTGTTGGAGATTAAAAGGGATAACTGGTCCGCTTTTCAAATCTCCGCGCGTTCCTATGAAGCTGGTTATAATACAGGAAGGAATCCATATCTACAAAGTAACCGTTAACAATAATCTACTTGAATGGCAATATGACAATGCAATACAATCATTACAATACAACATGATATATTACAGTTATATTGTAATGCTTAAGGAGTAATGCCGGCTTACTCCTGCCCTGGTTCGCGTGCTGCGGAGATCCTTCCGCTCGGGCAGCATGTGAAGAGAGGCCGAACGCCAGGGATCCACCGGAGATATACCAGAGTAAGAAGGAGGGGTTTGGTGTTAGGTCAGCTGGTCATCTTTTCAGGTCATCTCATTGGGAGACGCAACGCTGGCCAGCAGGAAACCAAACAGGCTCACTTTACAACAAAAGGTCTCAAGGCCTGTATACCTACACCTCCCCCACAGAGCAATAAAACCCTGTTTACTCCAACCAGCCCAGAATGTTTATAGCCATTTGTAGTCCTTACATTTATGAAAGGATAAAACAGAGAAATCAATATAAAACACAAACACAGGTATTGTCTGAACAGTATTCACTTAACTGCTACTATTGATATCCACCAGAGAAACCCAAGGGACCTCTCTTAATAGCACAAACACTGTAGCTAGATCTAAGTTGAATGCAAATCAGGACATGCTCTCACCTTCCCCCATCTTCCTTTGTCCTCAAAAACACATGTCAACAGGCCCCATATCCAGCTCACAGTTTTACCCAAATTATTCCCATTTTAAGCTTATCCATAGTTTGCTAACATGAATAAATACAAATATAACTCTACAAATCCCCCTTTTTATCTCCTTCTCCAGAGATAAACTTAGACAAGGCATTTTGAAATATACCCACTGTCATTCTTTTCTACTGTGTCCGTAAATCCATCCGAAGCTGGTATTTAGAGTACTTGAAACTTTCATGGAGACAGAACACCACTTTCCATGGCAGTGAAGGAACCACGAGGGGGTAGCTGAGTGCTAGAATCATCAGCCCCCCCCCCCCCCCCCCCCTCGGAGGAATAGCCCACAAGGACAGCTAATAGGGAGGGGGAGATGCAGCTTTCCCTTCACGGGTAGAACTGATCAGAGCGAAGTAGACTCCTCTGCTGCCTCGAAAAGTCCCCTGTGCCGTCCTGGCTTGCCGTGTCTTTGTCCCCCCAATCCGCTGACAGCAGCTTCTGGGCTGCCTGCTAGAGAGATGTCTTCCTCCTCCTCGTCCTCCGGCCCGCTGATGGCGGCTTCCGGGTCGATGCTGTAGAGATGTCTCCAGGGTCCTGCTCCTCCAGTCTGCTGCTTCCGAGTAGTCCACGTCTGCCAGGGCCACGTCCGTCCTGATGTCGTCCCCTGGTCCTAGTAGGTGGTTTCCCTGCCGCACACTGGCTCCCGTGGTACGAGCTGTCCCCCTTTTCTCCCAGGCAGACGGCATAAGAGGTCCGCTGGGTCACTCGGTCGGGGTCGGAGAGCCTGGGGTTGAGCCACTTTGTCCTCGTGCTTCTCGGGTCCCCCTTTTGGCGCCAGTGACCTGTGTGGTGAAATCTGATACAACTCCCTCAAGCCTACGCTCAGCTGTTTTGACCCACTTGGAGCCTGTTGGTGGGGTGTCTTGAAACAACAGCCGTCTGTGAACAGGTTTTCCAAATTAATTGTAGACCTATCTGCCAGTGCAGCTTCAGAATCTTAATACTTGGATTGTGCCAACTAAATAGGAACCTCAACATCTTTAGGTAAACTAAATAACATATTTCAATAGCTCTGAATTTCTGACAAGCATCCGTGTTTATTTTTAAATGAAATCCTATTTAAAATCTAAATATAATATGAACTGCTAATGTTTCTGGTAAAGAAACACACTAATGTTATGGATTCAAAAACAACCAAAATCACGATGCTAACAAAGTGAATGATTTCCTGGTGATACTGCTTTTACCTGTCAGTGCTTAGATATTATCACGCTGAAAAAATGAATACAGAATTCCAACAAACTGTCATCAAATGTCTTTCTATTATAAATTTAGATGAAAGGTATATCCCCATAATGACCTAAACAATAAAGTCTATGGCTTTTACTTCTTTACCAGGCTAGTTACATGATGTTGTCTAAATTAAATTCTGTCTCAATACACTACTATGTTTTAGCTTTAACTGTAATATGTTCTTTCTACATTTCAAACCTCAGTTACTCTAATGTCTGTTAAAATATTACAAAATTGTTTCATTATCACAGGTCAACTTCTTCGGTTTCACAGTAGCCCCTTGGCCACTGCTTCTTTGTTACCTGTTATAATTCAAATCAATATTTAGAAACATCTCAACATTCATCAAACAGTATCTTATCCCCAGATATGGAGCAGGTTAATTACATTCAATGCTCAGTTTGAACATCTGGGTTGGGGCGGAAGGTTTCTGTCAATCCTTAAAAGAAAAATTTTAATTGTGCATTTTACAGCCATGTTAACATTTATACATTATACTCACTCCCCCCTTTTACACATGAAATCATGTGTAACAAAACCCTGTAATGGGAGGGGAACAAAAACTGTCAGGTAATTGGTTAGGGACATAACGAACATTATTTACAATTTGACATCATTATCATTATTTCCACAGTAAACACTTCAGTGAAAAGAAGTGTTCCTCTCCGTCCTTCAGGCCTAAAAGAAACAGAATCTTCAGATTTTAGTTTCACATTTGCAAACCGCCAACTCATGTGAGAGGAAAATATCACATGTGCGGTTTCCCCTTTTTGTGGAATTTTTAGGAAACCTCTCGTTTCCCTTGGAGCTCCAAAATAATATGTTAGTCCAAAAACATGCTTGGTTAGTTATTGTTTTAGAATCATGCAGTTACACTGATCACATGCCGGCATTCATTCACACTCACACTGTCTGGTTGTCATGTCAGGTTTGGTCAGGTTCACCCCAGAGTCAGTCATCCACAGTGCCTTGTCAAGTTACACTGTCGGTCAGGGTCAAAGGTCAGTTGGTCTCCGTCTTTTTTGGCCATGTGTCGTGCTCTGCAGAGACTTTGACATTTCAGCATAGGCCAGTATCCTTTGTCTACAAAAATATGTCACGATTTCAACTATAATTTTCAAGATGATTCTCACTTGTCATTGGGACTTCTGCCTCCCACTTTTCCTGAAACTTGGTACAAAACTCACTTCCTTCGAGTACCACTACTACTGCAATCCAATTACACCTAATTAGTATTAAAATGTCTAATGATCTATTTCAGAAACTTGTGTACAATAACTATTATCTTGAGTCAAAACATTACTAGGATCTGTGTCGCTCTGCATTTCACACTCATTTATCTTTAATTCTGGTCTACTTAAAAAAACGATGTTAAACTCTTTAGCAGTGTGTGGAACCTTGGGTGTCCGAACATGCAACAATTACTCCCTCCTTTATCAAGGATTTAAAACCGAAGTCTGGTAATAACTATGCCACAATGGTGAAATCAACACTTTAGATTGGAATTTAATATGTGGCTTGGCACTAGCCATTAATACAAACAAAGATTTGTCCTATAGAGTGGTTCCTAAAACTATCCTTTTAATGGTGATCAATATTGTAACCAATGAGATCACTACTTTATTCACACGTGAATAAAAATGTCTTAAAGAATGATTTGTTAACCTGATGAAAATATTGAAGAATATGGTTCTACTCTGTCAGTGTGTTTTAGGATGATTATCATTTTACTTTAATAGTTTCCTCTTTACTGCTATTTTTAATTTACCAAATGATTAATAAATCTTTCTGTCTTTACGTATTTATGAAGTTAATTCAAGTTATTTAAATGTGCGTTTCGTGAATAAGTGTGTTTATGTGTAACTCACTCATTCCCGTTCTCCTTTTCTCCTCCCCTGGTTTTCTCAAGCCGTGACCCCGGCCTCCTCACTTCTAATCGACCATGCCAACTCCTCTGATTCTGTCTTCTCTTCAGTCCATCAGCTGTTGAATCCATCCGCTGTAACTTTTGTAGGCAGCCATTGGCCCAGTCACATCTGCAGCCCCATCATGCCACTGTTGTTGCACTCCTCCTTTACAGTCTCTCTGCTGTTTTTATTGAGGGCGGATTCTGCTCTCATGTCTATTGTGCCAAATCTCGCGGCGCAGTTTGGAACTTCATGTCCTGTTTGAGGGACCGATGAGAGTTTGCCTCTTTGTCAGCATGCTGGTTTGGTTCTGGATGCCACAGGTGGAGATAGTTCTGGCTGCAGTCTTGATGTAGTCTTGTTGTTGTTGTTGGTTCAGCTCTGGTTCTCTGTCTGTACGATGGAGAAGGAGGAGTCTCCTGTTGGGTTAGGTCTTTTTGTCTGCTTGGAGGGTCGGGATCAAAGCCTTTCTAACTCAGAGGGGGAGTCCAGGTCTCGGTACACATTACCTATAAGAAGTCTAGCCCACTGATGTTAAATAAATCCAACCCTTTCCACTCTGTCTCTTTCTAATCATACTATCTGTCTTAGTTGTTAAATGCCATCTAAACAACATAATTAATGTCTACTTATGATATTACAAAAACTCACTCCAAAAATGGTTTCATCCATTGTTACATATTTACCCAACACAACTCCGAAATACTTACATGTTTCCAGCATCACATATTCCACACACTATGAAAGAACATCTCCATATCTTCTCTCATTTTAAATCCCACTGTTACTTCGAACAATAGTAAACCTGCAGAGCACACCAATCGGATCACAGTAATGAAATTTGAATCAAGTGTAGGCCTATGTCTTCTTTCTGAATATTTATTTATATTGTCTAAATTCCTTGTCTATGATGTGCAAACAGTTCGAGTGTAAAATGTGTTTTGCACAATGTATTTACACTCTACAGATTCTTGAGTTTACTCATCTCCTGGTGCTGTCGTTGTAAAAAATGTTCAATCCCTTATTGTTTTGTACCAGTTTTCCAAAATCAGTTATAATTAATATACTGGGAACGTGCTTCCCGTCTTCAATACCGGCCAGCAATGTAATGATTAAACTCTAAGCTCGCAGAAGTTTCAAGGGTGTGATACCCCCTTTCAGCCACTAGATGGCAGCAGCAGAAGTTTCAAGGGTGTGATACCCCCTTTCAGCCACTAGATGGCAGCAGCAGAAGTTTCAAGGGTGTGATACCCCCTTTCAGCCACTAGATGGCAGCAGCAGAAGTTTCCAGACAAAGGGAAACGCTCTCCCTCGATTTAATATATAACAGGCTTTAAGCTTTTAGCATTGGTCTGTTATTTAAACCCCAGTTTTAAACGGCGACTCGATCTGATTTATCGAGTTTCCAGGTTTTGCCGTGCAGGATTCAAACCTCGCATTCAAACAAACTGCACCATCTCCACGCCACTCAGGAATAATCTACCTGCAGATCCACGCCAAACTGCTCTATTTTACGTCACGCAGGACTTTCGTCTACCTGTCGATCAACGTTTACGTTTTGTATATAACTTTCCTAACATAGTAAAATATGCATTGTATATTCCATTTAAACTATAAAAACACTGTGAAACGCCTACAGACAATCCTAAAGTTTTAGCGTATCCAATTACAGACAGGCGACTTTCATCGTCTGCTTACCTTATTTGCAAAGTTGCAGAGTCCTGCTGATTGTCTGAGATGTTTGAAAGCGTCTGAATTCTTCCTCAGCTTCGTTATCTCTAGACGTCGGGTCACCATTTTGTTGGAGATTAAAAGGGATAACTGGTCCGCTTTTCAAATCTCCGCGCGTTCCTATGAAGCTGGTTATAATACAGGAAGGAATCCATATCTACAAAGTAACCGTTAACAATAATCTACTTTAATGGCAATATGACAATGCAATACAATCATTACAATACAACATGATATATTACAGTTATATTGTAATGCTTAAGGAGTAATGCCGGCTTACTCCTGCCCTGGTTCGCGTGCTGCGGAGATCCTTCCGCTCGGGCAGCATGTGAAGAGAGGCCGAACGCCAGGGATCCACCGGAGATATACCAGAGTAAGAAGGAGGGGTTTGGTGTTAGGTCAGCTGGTCATCTTTTCAGGTCATCTCATTGGGAGACGCAACGCTGGCCAGCAGGAAACCAAACAGGCTCACTTTACAACAAAAGGTCTCAAGGCCTGCATACCTACACCTCCCCCACAGAGCAATAAAACCCTGTTTACTCCAACCAGCCCAGAATGTTTATAGCCATTTGTAGTCCTTACATTTATGAAAGGATAAAACAGAGAAATCAATATAAAACACAAACACAGGTATTGTCTGAACAGTATTCACTTAACTGCTACTATTGATATCCACCAGAGAAACCCAAAGGACCTCTCTTAATATCACAAACACTGTAGCTAGATCTAAGTTGAATGCAAATCAGGACATGCTCTCACCTTCCCCCATCTTCCTTTGTCCTCAAAAACACATGTCAACAGGCCCCATATCCAGCTCACAGTTTTACCCAAATTATTCCCATTTTAAGCTTATCCATAGTTTGCTAACATGAATAAATACAAATATAACTCTACATATGCTAAGGTCCCGCTGCTGACACGATAGCAGTCATTTCGTGCGCATATGTGTAATCAAACCCAAGATATCAAAATCTCACTCCAGCCAGGAACCCAAAGTTGGCAACCCTGGTTAAATACTTATTTCCTCCACTGTAAATGTATAACCTCAATGTCCTGAAACATCTGATTGATTTAATAGTTGAATGTACAGTAAGTCGTTTTTTTACTGTAAGTACTAGTAGTAGTGGTAGTAGTAGTAGTAGTGTATGTGTGTGTGTGTGTGTGTGTGTGTGTGTGTGTGTGTGTGTGTGTGTGTGTGTGTGTGTGTGTGTGCGTGTGTGTGGGTGGGGGGGTTTATATAGAAACAAATCCTTATCCTGTGCGTCTTGTTTGGATACAGTGATATTCTAGGGTTTTTATTTTTGAAAAAAACATCTCTCTTCCTGTGCTTCCTTTAAGGATACAGGAAATCTATAGGGCTTTAATTTTGAAAGGGTGTGTGATTTGGCAACACATTCTCACTCCCAACTCGGTCTATGTTGACGTTATGTCAGTGTCCCTGTCGTCACTTTCCAACGCAAGGGGGGGCCCTTTAGCGTCAGGTTTTAACTATCGGGGAGTCCCATTGACTTGCATAGAGCTCCCTGAACGTTGGTAATAGACGAGTTGGGATCGCGGCAAAATGCTCTCCACAGATCCATTCTCACAGCGTTTATCAACCTTTTTCTTACTCAATATCAAGCCACGCTTATTGTGTTTACTTCTTTATTTTAATTGAATAATGTCTGACTTTTGGTGCCGTCAGTTAGGGGGAGAGTAGGGGCTCAGAAAACTGAAATCTGTATTGTTTCATCGTTTTTTCCTTCTAATTTTGTATTATTTTCTATGTTCATGTTAATTTACAAACTTTTCAACTACAACCCTAGTTATATTTAAAAACCTTTTAGAAGGCCTCACGAAATACTTTAATGTAAATTTAAATTAAAATGTGAAGGAATGTGTGTATAACAAAGTACATCCGTCATAAACAATACTGGAAACAGACGTAGGCAAGATCCTCAGCTCAGTGATTGGATGTTTTAGCCGCAATGCACGCTGGGATATGGTGTTTATGCAATGTGAAATCCGAAAAGATTTTTTAAAAATAAAATAATACTTTATTCCGAGTGTGCTTGTTTTGTGGCACACATAATTGTGCCACATCCATCATATCAGTCGACTCGTCAAACGAGAGAAAAACACTCACAGGCGCTAATATCCCTCTTCAGTTGCTCCTCAACGTCCTCCGACATCAACTCACACCGCCGTGTAACGGTATTCCGGGACAATTGCACATCCTTAATAGCCGTGATGATGTCCGCCTTATTTTTACTGTCCCAAAAAAGCGCGTCGGCAGCCTCCAGGAATGCTTCTTTCACAACTTCGCCATCTTTGAAAGACTTCATGTGTTTCGCAAGAACGTGACTGATACGATAAGATGCTCTGGTAGCAGCCTTGCTCTTGTTGTTGGGCCTGGTGAAAATGGACTGCTGTGCATTTAGCTGTCCTTTCAGGCCCCTCCCCTTTTGGAGCGTAGGGCAGAATTAGGAGGGAATTCCGTCTCGTAGCGTTTGTGCACTGTTTTGAAATGCCGCTCCTAAATTACCCTTCTTCGATAAAGCCACGCTCGCATTGCAGATGAGACAGATGGACTTTGAATTGGAATAAACAAAAAAATAATCATATAAACAAAAAAATAATCATCCTCCCACTCGGAGTGAAATTTATATATTTTGGGCTTTTTTGCTTCTGCCATAATTGTGGTCTTGTGTGTGTGCGGACTGTCACTCCTGTTGCCACGGACAACGTCAGCGAACCAGTGCCCACTGCCCACCAGCCACGCCCCGACACATGGGGTCACGCCAATCACAAAGCTTTGATGCGTTCAAGTGCATTATTCTGGCACAGGAAGATTATGTTATAGGACATTAACGATAAAACAGAATATTGTTGTTCTATTTTTAGACACATCTCGCGATCGACTGGTTGGGCACCCATGATCTAAGTGAAGAGGTCACGCACTCTAGCCCTGAAGAGTCCGTCCCATAGACAACCATTATAAAACTTAAAACGGCCTGAAAATTTACCAAATCTTAAACATTGATAATTCAAGAACTGTAAAAGATATCAGAAACCTGAACACAACTGTAATAGCTGAATCTACTTGTGTAATGTATAAAATATGTGGAACGTGTTGAAGTCAGTATGAAGTCTCCATCAGACAGAAAATAATAGGCTGAGACGGTCTGTTAAACTCCAGTCTGTTTGTTTGTGTTTGAGGTGACAACGTTATCAAACACCTGTGTGTGAGCCCAGAGATCAAAGGTTACCATGGTGACAACGTTATCAAACACCTGTGCAGAGATCAAAGGTTTCCATGGTGATGTGCAGTGATCAGTGAAAGGAGAGCCTTTCCATTGTTCTGAATGAACTTTTGTTGAAAACCGTAGCAGCTATCGGTAACATTTCTACGCGTGGAGCTTGTCAGGACCCCGAGGAGCGTCTCAGTCTGCTTTTTGTGTACTTTTGGGTCAACAGCATACCATCCAACGGCAAACCATCCAACCTCCTCAATAAACTCCAACATATCCAGAACTCTGCTGCCCGCCTCCTCGCCTGGGGCCTCATTTATAAAGGGATATACGCTCAAAAAATGGCGTACGCCAGTTCCTACGCATTGTTTGCGATTTATAAAATGCTAACTTGACGGGAAAACGTGCGGTCCTCCACGCAAACTCTAACCCATGCGTACGCACTAAGCACAAAAACGGGAGAGACGAGAAACTGCGACACCGTTGGCAGAAGGAAGAATGGAGAGAAATATGTGGAAATGATACCATAAACAAAATGTTACCTCTCATTTATCATATATGAAGAATTCATTTTCAAACATTGATTAAAGCCAATCTTAAAATGATTAAACAAACGCCTGTTTGAGACTCCTCAGTGCTCACAAAAACATAACTTGGAGAAATAAATAAATACGGATACGTTATTTAAAAACACCTCGAATATGTTTTCTCATAAATGATGCGGTTTTGTATTTCTAGGTTGTACGAGCATGGTTTTATATACTACCATGTTTAATCATGTTTTATGCCGTTTGCTAAGACTTGATAAGTCGCTCATAAAACACAGGAGGTATGGAAGCTAAGAACACCATATGTGGTAAATGGTACAGCTGATATAACACAACACATTAGTTGTATTTCCTTTAACTGGTGGATATAGAGTTGCTGCAGTGGAGACGCTGCGCACAGCTGATCGACAGCTGGGACACAAACCATACGAAAACATAATTCAGATCCAGTCGTCATGACTCCACTCCGGAGGGATTCCCCGATCACTTCTTACAGTCTCTCATCAAGGGTCCCCGGTACAAACACACTGCCTGAGGAAGGCTGTGTGTATTGTTTTTGTCATTAACCTTTTTCGGGCCATTTATTTATTTATTTTGGTGACGATCCGACCTCCATGCTGCTACTCTGGTTCAAACTGCGTCCACCAAACAATATGATTTATCTCGACCTCCCCAAAATAACCAACATCTGACACGGTGCGAGATGTCTTTTTTAGCTGTTCTGTCGTCATTTCCTGCGATCTTCTTCATGCAGTCAGTCAAAATGAATGAATGAATGGGCGTTTCTTTGACTATTTATAGGCAAATATGGGCGTTACGTGAAGCCCGCAAAAGCTGCACCGCATTTCGAGTCGGTTGTGATTTATAAAGGGAAACCGGCGTAGGAAGTGCTGTACGCACTTTCCTCGCCGGTACGCAATGTTTGGTGAATCGGAAAATTTCGGAAAATTTCTGTACCTATTTTTTGGATTTCTACTACGTAAGCAACCTTTCCACGTGAATCCTACGCACGGCGTTATAAATGAGGCCCCTGAGCACCTGCAAAAGCGCTAACAAATTAAATCTATTATTATTATTATTATTAACAATGTGGCTTTTTTGGCAGGTTTACTAAATGTGTGCCGCTGCTGCTCTGAAGAAAGATCAGGCTGAATTTACAATGGGCCTTAATGGAGACATGTTGAACGTTTTTGTCACTTCCTGCCCTCAAGAGGCATTTTGTTTAATTATTTTGCTTAATTATGTTTTTATTTTTCAACGAAGGAGAGGTGAAATATAATATCATCAAACCGGGGGTCATATTTCATTATGTATTCATTTGTATCTGAAGTTGTACACATGGATGTATAAAGAATAGTTCTACATCAAAGTTATTCTCCGTCGGGACTTCCGGCAACAATCTTGATTCTGATTGGCCAGAAGATGATCACTATGTGACAGAAGTTTTCCAAAACCGTTTCCGGTACTTCCAGTCCAATGCCGACTGCATGCGCAGCGTTAGAAAATCGGGCCAGTTGCGAACCACTGATCTAGATCCTTGGTTCCCAACCTATGGGTCACTCCAATCGGTCACTAAATGAATCAATTAAAATAAATTGATTTGGAAAAATACTTTTACTTTAAACCAATTTCACCCCCTTTTTTAAAATAACTGTTGATTTTTTAAATTACTTTTATGTATTAAAATTTAAAATACTTTCACTTTTCACTGACTTTTTAACGAAACATCTCTTGATTATTTTATTACTTTTGATCCAGTTTTCAACCAATTTTTTTGCCAAGTTTTGACATAACATGTCTTAATTATTAAATGAAAAAAAATTCTTACATTTTTAACCAATTTCACCCAAAACAATTTGAATAACTCTTGACTTCTTTAAATTAATTTTATGTATTAAAATACTTAATTTTCACTGAATTTAGCCCAGTTTTAACGAAACATCTCTTGATTATTTGTTTACTTTTTTATCCAGTTATCAACCAATTATTAAGCCCAGTTTTACCATACGGACTCTTGATTATTTGATGGATTTATGTCTAAAAATACTTGCACTTTTAACCAATTTCACCACATTTTTTTAACATAACTCTTGATTTTTTTTAATTACTTTTATGTATAAAAATACTTTCTATTTCACAGACTTTTTCCCAATTTGAACGGTACACCTTTTGATTATTTAATGCCTTTTTATCCAGTTATCGTCCAATTTTTTTGCCCAGTTTTACCATTAGGACTCTTGATTATTGTATGACTTTTATGTCCAAAAATACTTGTGCTTTTCAACACATTTTGTTGCACATATCTATTGATTTTTTAAATGACTTTATGTATAAAATACTTTCACTTTTCACAGACTTTAGCCCAGTTTTAACGGTACATCTCGTGATCATTTTATGACTTTTTATCCAGTATTCAACAAATGTTTGACTCCAAAATGATGTCCAAAAATACTTGTGCTTTTCAACCAATGTTTAGCCCATTGTTTTACGTAACTCTTAAATGACATCATAAACATCTTAGCCCAGTCTTACCATTACGACTCTTTGTTACAGGTCTCTTTGCTCACTACATCACATATTCACATTGTAAAATCTCCACATACACAGGGAAGGTTCAAAGATTTTTATTTTTCTCAGCAACAATGTGCCAAACATGTTCACAGCTACAAAACTGTCCTGTACAAACACACATTCAATGCAGAAACTCTCTTTACGCTGTTGTAATGTGTGTGTGTGTGTGTGTGTGTGTGTGTGTGTGTGTGTGTGTGTGTGTGTGTGTTATCATCATGGCTGTTTCAGTGATCTGCTTGTATTGGTCAGAGTGCAAAAAAAGATTGTTGGAGTGAACCCTGAACTGACTGAGTGTACAGAGGGAGGGTGAGCTTGGTATGTGTGATGTGATGAAGCGTGTGAATGGCCGAGAGAGAGAGAGAGAGAGAGAGAGAGAGAGAGAGAGAGAGAGAGAGAGAGAGAGAAACGTGACCAGGTGCAGGGAAATCAGCTAAAACAGCAATCAAACAAAATTAAATTTCGATTTTGCGGAAAATAAGCAGGATGTGTTGCTGTGTTTTCTTCCCTCACAAACCAACAGTATAACGTAACCTTGCATATATACACAGGTAGGTGTGAACCCCAGTGCCAGGAGATTGGGGTTAACCTGGATGTCAACTTATTAATAAAGTGTGTGTGTGTGTGTGTGTGTGTGTGTGTGTGTGTAAGCATATGAAACCTTTCAGGGAAAACCAATGTTCAGGTACGCAAACAAAGAAATATGCTTTAGTTTGACCTCGTTTCTTATGAATAATCCATGTGAACCGAGCCCTTTGAACAAACATTACACACACACACACACACACACACACACACACCGTACACACACACACACACACACACACCCTCCTTGCATGCCTCTCCCTGACAACTACCAGATGGCTCAGGGAGGGAAGACAGTGTTCAGAAATGAGTGTGTGTCTCTTACACTGGATGTGACACTGCATGGTGTGTGCATGTGTGTGCGTGTGTGTCTGGGGAGCGTAGACTAGCCTGGATGTTGTGTGTGTATCTCCTTTTGTGTGTGTGTGTACATGTTGGTGCCAGAAAGGAGGCGTGTAGGGTTGAGTCTGTGCTAGTCGATGCATGGTTTGTGCCTGCACAGCCTCTCTCACTACTCACAAATCTTTTATATGCGTCTGCGTCTTATTACTGAATGTGTGTTTTCCCCAAAATGCACCTTTCTGTGTTTGCTTGCTGAACTGTTTGGTGCTTTTATTGTGTGTTTCCGTTCAGAATGGGGCAAAATGTTTGCATGTGTAGGCCTACTTGTGAATGAATCAGTGTTTCCAAAAGACTGGTTTTCATTTGTTGGTCAACAGCTGGAAGTGTGTCTGAAAGTACAATTTGACTTCATAAAAACCCAAAATGACTTGTTTTCTTGTTAGCACTTCACTTACTATGACATTTTTGATAAAACACATCTGTTTGGCAACTCGCAAGTGGCTGGTGGTTGCATATTTAGGGAATAGTTTGACACTTAAGATGCTATTTTGCTTAGAATTAAATGAGTTTGATACTGATTTCAGAAATCTGTGTTAAATATGAAGCTGAGGTTAGCTTAGCTTAGCACAAAAAGTGAAAAAAAAGAAATATTTTAATTCTAAAGAGGACTTTTTTAAATAATAGTGGAAACATTTTATATATTCGAGTTATTTGCAGGTCAAAACTTTTAACTCAAGGTATTTTTTAATAACATTTCAGTGAGGATATTTCAATGCAAAGCAGCTCCGACCACCAAGTAGAAACTTCCACTAATGTTAAAACAAGTGTTGAATGAAACCTTTTCTTTGGATCTGAAAACCACCGCTCAGTGAACGTGTTTGTGCAACTAGTCTATTTGCATATGTCTCCTGTTCCCATAATGTGTGCGTTTTTGGTTTGCTTTTGGTTGCTTAACTGATCCTTAAAATAAAACTGAATGCAGCTTCACAAGGTAGACGAGAAAGACGAGATATTTAAAATTCTTTACAAGAAAAGAGAGAGATTTCTCCCCTTTCATCTTCTGCTGGGCTCATTCTTCAGTCCTTTTACAACATGTCTTATACAGACTGTCCCAAAAGGCACTCCATGTTGTTTCTTACAGTCCTCTTACCATATCCAGTACAAAGAAAACAATCCACTATCCTCCTCCTAAAAATGTCTTTGCATAAAATCCACTAGTGGTGTAGAAAGTCCTCCACAAAATCAAAGTGGTTTGAAGTCCAGCCAAGGTCAAATACACATTAATTAAAATCACCACAGCTCATTGTATAAACCTCATTCTCAGCCATTCATATGTACAGAACTCTCATGGCACACTTGAAAAAATAATCCACATTTTTCTTTGCTTTGGTCATTTGACTTCCTTCTGCTGTCACTCCGTAGTCCTTCTTCACATCTCACTTCGCAGAGGATTGAGTTTTTATTGTGTGTACATTCTTCGGTCTCCGAGGGGTTGATTGCTTCCCACATACAGGCTGCAGATGATGGCGACTCCTGTGTTATTTTAGGTGGTCGAATTCTTTGGGCTAGTAAGATGTTTCTGGGGTTCTTTTCTGACATCCAAAAGGAGATTTCCTCCCCCTGGAATCAACAGAAAATCCATATTCTTAACGTGTTTTTGCGTGATTGCACATGTATCTTTGTATATCTTAGTCTCAAAAGTTCAGTTTGGCTTAAGGGAGAGTAAGGAGGACTTTCTTTTCCTTTTTTTTCTACTCAAGCGAAACCTTTCCATCCTTCAGTGTCTCCGTGCGAGCAAACCTTGAGGATCCAACATCCCAAAATGACACTTTTTCCAATTGACAGACGTTCAAAAAAAGGCCCCTCACTCATTGTCTCCACCCCATTAATCCATCTCTTTCTTTCTGCCTTTTCTCAGAGGTCGAGGCGAAAGGCGCCGAAGTAGCTGGAGGAGTCGTCAGCGTTGACCATAGTCGGGGAAGAGACGGAAACGAAGAGTTCGTCGCCGGCTCTCAGCTCAAACAGTCCTCCCTGATAGACGGAGTGAAGGGCGTATTCTGCGTCTGGAGCCCAGCACTTTGTTCCCACGCCCTTCAGGAGCTGCACAGGAGAGAAAGGTAGGAAAGCCATTAACAGTATTGTATTGTATTGAAATGGAAAAATACGGTCAGTAAGAGTGATGTATTTAAAAGGAAGGAAGTAGCGGAGTACAAATACTTTGTTACTGTACTTAAGTACATGTTTCTGGTATCAGTACTTTACTCCACTATTTATTTTTCTGACGACTTTTTACTTTGACTTCTTACATGTTGAACACAAATACCTGTACTTTCTACTTCTTACATGTTGAACACAAATACCTGTACTTTCTACTTCTTACATGTTGAACACAAATACCTGTACTTTCTACTTCTCACATGTTGAACACAAATACCTGTACTTTCTACTTCTCACATGTTGAACACAAATACCTGTACTTTCTACTTCTTACATGTTGAACCCAAATGCCTGTACTTTCTACTTCTTACATGTTGAACCCAAATACCTGTACTTTCTACTTCTTACATGTTGAACCCAAATACCTGTACTTTCTACTTCTTACATGTTGAACTCAAATACCTGTACTTTCTACTTCTTACATGTTGAACTCAAATACCTGTACTTTCTACTTCTTACATGTTGAACTCAAATACCTGTACTTTCTACTTCTTACATGTTGAACTCAAATACCTGTACTTTCTACTTCTTACATGTTGAACCCAAATACCTGTACTTTCTACTTCTTACATGTTGAACACAAATACCTGTACTTTCTACTTCTCTCATGTTGAACTCAAATACCTGTACTTTCTACTTCTTACATGTTGAACTCAAATACCTGTACTTTCTACTTCTTACATGTTGAACTCAAATACCTGTACTTTCTACTTCTTACATGTTGAACACAAATATCTGTACTTTCTACTTCTTACATGTTGAACACAAATACCTGTACTTTCTACTTCTCACATGTTGAACTCAAATACCTGTACTTTCTACTTCTTACATGTTGAACTCAAATACCTGTACTTTCTACTTCTCACATGTTGAACACAAATACCTGTACTTTCTACTTCTTACATGTTGAACACAAATACCTGTACTTTCTACTTCTTACATGTTGAACACAAATATCTGTACTTTCTACTTCTTACATGTTGAACACAAATACCTGTACTTTCTACTTCTCACATGTTGAACTCAAATACCTGTACTTTCTACTTCTTACATGTTGAACTCAAATACCTGTACTTTCTACTTCTCACATGTTGAACACAAATACTTGTACTTTCTACTTCTCTCATTTCCCAAACAGCTGGTTCCTTTAGTTTGAATGTGTGTTTGATGCGTGATCATTATTCTTTAGAGTCATTGCGTGCCTATTGATTTGAACACGATCCGTGTATCCATCATTTCCTGGTCTTCTCTAAAGAAGAGGGACCAATGGAAACGTTGTCATGTTGCCGTTGTTCAGCATGGAAACATTCATTAGCTAACAATGACATTATTGTTCTATTAATATAAAGGGAGGTCAGGTACTCTTTAAAACAGATGCTAGCTATGGGGACTTTTTACTGAAGTACATTTCAAAGCCTCTTTACTTTCACTTGAGTAAAGAAGTTTAGCCAGTACTTCTACTTTTACCAGAGTACTTTTAAACACGAGTATCTGTGCTTCTACTTGAGTAAAGGATGTGTGTACGGTTGCCATCTCTGTGTACCTGTATGGGGCTCGGATAGGATGTTTTCTTGTAGACACACTGAACCAGCTGGTGGCTGACGCTGCGCTGGTCTCCGTCACTGGCTGCTGGGGACGGGTAACGGAAATACACCTGGAGGCAGGGAAAGAGAATCAATAAAACACACATTAGGATTGTTTTACTCTGACTACCCTCTTCTACCCTCACAACGGATTGCTTTGCAGCAAGTTGAAGACTCTTTAATGCAGTTTTTTGGGTGGAAGCAGTGTTTAACTACGTGCCTAAACACACGGTAAGAGCACAAGAGTAAGAAGAGAACGCCTTTTCAATGGTGCAAACAAAATGGTGGATAGAAACGCTTAATTCACACAAACTTTCAGGAGAAAACACACTTGTATTTGCTCAACAAAATGCAGTTATAACAAGCAGACATAAGTAGATCGTTGCGTTTGTGCAGGTGTTTGAGAGACAGAATAAATAAGGCATAAAGAACTAATACACTGACTAATCCAAAACTAAAGCTTATCGATCCGTAAGTGAAACAAATACTGTGGTTTCTGAGAATTAGATGAAAGTAGCTCCACACACATTCATCTGTTTGCATCTTGCAATTTATTTATCTAAATATCATATTCCATTTACGTGTATAATAGACTCTTCTTGCACTATTCTATTTCTAATGTTATTTCTTTCACTATTTGTATTGGTTTGATTTGTTTAATT
>NW_022989767.1:130000-162500 GCF_902827175.1 Gymnodraco acuticeps | reverse complement strand
CATTGGAGCTCTAAGCGTGGTGTTTTTCTTGGCAGCGAGCCTGTTCCTTCTGCATCGAACGCTCAACCAAACCTACAAATTGGACATGATCGCTCAGGGGTTTGGAGTGTGTGTGAGTGTGTGTGAATGCATGCATGGGGGCCGCTTCTTTTTTGGTGTGTACCCTATATACTCTAAGGGGCACCCGTGTGTTCTCGTCTCGCTCGGCGTGTCGGGCATTTCTCTGCCTCGCGTTCCTCGGGTCCTGAAAGCAGAAAATTACCCACACGCACAAACACTTAAAGAGAGAAAATTGCCAACAGATTTCTGCCCTGCATGTGGCTACAGTCGAACAAGAACACGTTTTAAAAAAGACGCGGTGAGGGGAGGGTTTAAACTTTATTCCCACTGTGAGCTCTCTGGTCAGTTATTGGGGTGTCTGCGTATTTTTAATTGACAGGATATGTTGTCTTTTATGCTTAAATGCACACATGGGAAACTATTGGATGGTTATAGAGTGAGATCAGCTGTGAGTCTGAATGCATGCGTTTCACTCAAATCAAATCAAATCAAGTTTTATTTATATAGCACATTTATAAACGATTTTTGGTCGAGCCAAAGTGCTGTACATATAATAAAATTAGCCTACAGTAGAGACGCTTTACAGCAAATACAACAGCACAGATTGTTCAGAATATCAGTATGAGAAAAAAAAAAAAAAAAAAAAAAAAAACTCAAGCTATCTACTGTATGGCATCCTGTGAGTTTTAAAGGTGAACGTCACTCTGAGTTATTGTCCATTTACAGTGTTTTCCAACTCACTGTTTGCATCTGGGTCGACTTTAAAACACATTGATAAGACAGTAAATTACAGGAGATGTGACAATTTGAGAAATGTTTTCTGGAGGAGACTTCAAAGGAGATGCGTTGAATAAAAACACAACTTGGCACGGTGATATTTAGATAAAACTAAAAAGTCTGGCTGTCATTTTAACTATGATAAATCATTCATGATGATCAAGAACAAATGGCTGCAAGGGGTGGGAGATAAGTCCTGATATCCAAAACAAAAGGCAATCCATGACAGCTGTAATAACTTTGAAACAGATTCCCAGCGGCATTACATCCATCAGGTGTATCATTTAGAAACTGACTGCAGGTGTGAGACGTTCCCTTTTGGATGAATCAAGCTTGAAGTCATTATTCTGTCCTGTTTTAAACGAAAGGTCAATTAGGGCAAACATCATCCCTGATAATAAGGGCTTCATTTTGTTGGTGCAATTAGCTAATGACAACAGCATGCGTTGAAAATGTCACGATAACAACCCTATAACAATTTGATCGGAAGTGGGAAATAGGATTAGTTCATTTTTATAGCTCCATAAACCTTAAATGTCAAATTAGTTGGATTACTAATGAGTATTTGGAAAAAGGGGAATGAGATGGGCGGTGAAAGGATGTTTGTAACAGACGAGGCAGATGTATGGAAGTCTTCCTTCACATTTTAAGTGCGTTTGAAACCTGGAGAGAAAGAGTTCTCGTGTGTCTGACGCCGAGACATCTAATAGGAAAAAGCACCACATGGAGCTTTGAAATGTTATCTATGCATGGATCGTTTTGCAGCTCAGTGGTGCCTTCCAGTTTTTCTCTTTTTCACCTTTTCCAGACTCCGCTTTCTTAGACCTCTTTACAGTCTGTTTACGTTGTGGGGAAAGCCGGGGGAGTTGATGAGAAGCTGTTGTTGGATTTAGTTTAATGACCTCTTCTCATGTTAGAGGTTTTGTATGTATTACTTAGTTTTTGTTATCATATTCTTCTTCTGAGATATTTGTTTATGCCCTCCGTGTTTACAGTAACTCAATCAAGACGATTCCAATAATCACTTCTTGCCATTTTACATTTGTTTTGAGGCGCTGTCGTCATTACTATTTTTCCTTCTGCATCTGCCGTATATCTGGCAACCACAAAGAAGCTCCATCTTAGTAAATCTGTCTTCTTTACAGTCATCCGAGGCCTAATGGACAGACCAGATGTCCCTGAAGCCTCTTTGGGCATATAACCTGTCAGAGGCGGAGAGTTGTCCCACTTCAAACGTTGTAGACGCAGCAGTCATGTAGGGAACCATTAGTCTGCTCCAAGACACCACCATGTTATTAGATCAACCTCTTGCTAAAGGATTTCAGAGCATCTCGTTTAAGAGAGGTCAGCAGAAAGACTTCATGGCACCAACCTGACCTCTGGTAACTTTAGTAAGAGGCTACGCAGCATTACTTTGCCACAACATGTGATTATCTCACACTTTAAACTCTCTAATGAATGTAGTTTTGTTGTGACATGCCTTCCTTGTAGTTCAATAGTCGCCCAAAATGACCTTTGTTAACTTTAGTTAAGTGCAGCTTCACTTCTCTCCAAAATATGTCTTTCTCTCACACTTAACGTTCCTGACGCAGCGTCCACACGGAGGCGTGCGTTGAAGCTTGTCGGTGGGCGTGTCTGAAACTCGACCAACAACCAATCACATGAATCTCCCGCCCACAAGCACGCAGTTTGATTGGCTAGAGCTTGTACTGGCATATGATTTGATTGGCTGACGTTTCCGTCGAAGCTTCAAAAGTTGAACATTGCTCAACTTTTGAAGCGAAGCGACGCTCCCACAATGCAGTTCGGCAAAGCGTGACGTCGCCCCATTCAAAGTGAACGGGCAGAAGCGTTGAAGCTTCAACGCACGCCGCCGTGTGGACGGGCCGTGAATGTTTGTTTTTCATAGAAGCATCAAACAGTTGTCGTGACATGCCTTCCTTTCTTTACTCTAGTCCAATGGATGTCCTCCAGTTTCATCATCATTATTGCCTTTATAAATGTTGATTCTATTGACACAAACCATAACCCTGCAGTAAAGTGTATTTAAAGACACTTTCTGGGCCCGAGTGCCTGTATTAGAGATGCACTGTTGAGAGGGGAGATGGAGGGGATGACATTGTTATGATTGAACCCGTGTTCTTGGCAGCGAACACAGCATTGGCGCCAGCTCTAACCACAGAGCTATCCTGCAGCCCAGTAAAGTATTTTTAGAAATGAATTACCAATCAAAAACAGCCAGAACCTGCCACTCAGTGAAGCTCTCTGTGAATAACGCTTTTAAAGCAATAAGTACCGAACATTAGGGCTGCACCATTTGGAAAAAATAAGTAATTGCGATTATTTTGACTCAATTTGCAAATGCGTTATGATTTGCTGTATTCAAATAATTACTTTGTTGAAACACAATTCAAGTGTGTATTCTTCTGCAGCTGTTCTTATACACATATTTTTCCTTTACCATACGAGGTTCAAGGTTCTTTATTGTCAAACTAACATAGCTACAGAATGATGTCGTTGAAAATCTTAGGTCACAGGCTTCTCCAACAATGCAACACAATAATACAGATTGCATTTTCAATTACATTTCTGCGATTTTTCACCTATATTGCAAATGCGATATGATTCGCAATATTGTAATGAAGGATCTATTATTCAAATTATTATTGAAAAATATGTAAAATTGAGGAAATAAGGATTATTTAGAGTCAGTAGAGACGTTTGTAGGCCCTGATTTCTCCACAGCTGTGATAAATACACATATTTTGCCTTCATTAAATGTTCCGCTTACTGCAATTTGGACATTACAATAGTACATAGTGCATTTTCAATCACATTTCTGACCTTACCATGGAGTAAGGAGGAGAAAATGCTTCTAACGCTGCTATCTGCCACCGGGGACCATGTGTGTTTGCGCTAACTAGTGTCTCTCAGTGGTTTCTGTAAACAATCACACTCCTGCCGTGTTAAGTGGTTTGCTTTTGTCTCCAGTAGATCAGCTGTAACCTCAGATGTGACAAGCCTACAAAGTTTAAATGAACTTACAGTGTGTGTGTGTGTGTGTGTGTGTGTGTGTGTGTTTCTTTGGGCTTATGGGAGCCGGTAAAGTCTTTAAAACCCTCCCAGCTGCAATAACACCAACAGCAAACACACTCTGAACTCTCCTCTCTCACCCTGTGTATATAAACAACACACAGAAATAGTCCGATTCGATCACGTCATACTTCGTCTGGCCAAATGCTAAGAAAAAAAAGCATGAATAAGAGAAACAGGGGAGAAAATAAATGTTGCTGTTAAAGGGGGGAGAGTATGACGAGTACTTTTTGGCACGTTTTATCTACTGCATGAATACTGAAGTCACAGCAGGTGTTTTACCTCAAAGCTGAACCCAAAACATTATATCTGTTATGAGACAAAGTTGGCAGAATCAAAGGAGACATCTTTTATCAAAAAATGATGAATGTTGAATAATTTAACTTGGATAACTGAAGTCAAAGGATAACCCATTTCTCTCGTTGTGCCCTTATCTCCCAGTTCAAGCTTTAAAATATCAAACTGTCACAGTCTAGAAACGCGAAGACTGCAGGGCCAACAAATCAGAAGTCGGTGGGAAAAACGGGAGAAAACCAGAGAGCGAAAGATGATGGACAATTATGGGAAACAAGAGAAGAAGAGGAATGAGGATTAGAACAAAACACAGAGGAGAGTCAGAGCGGACAAGTTTGGAAAGAAGGACTGAAAGAGGATTGAGAGAGGAAAAGAGGGACAAGTATGCACATGAAGGAGCCTCTGCAGATTAGCAGTGGCTGCAACCCAATACTTTAATATGCTGCTCGACCCGGACAGGCCTGGACTGGCTGTGTGTGTGTGTGTGTGTGTGTGTGTGTGTGTGTGTGTGTGTGTGTGTGTGTGTGTCAGTATGTGTGTGTGTGTGTGTGTGTGTGTGTGTGTGGCACTACTTTGAGCTACAGCGGCAACTCTTATCAACCCTAATCTGGTCTAAGAGGCTACTCATTCCTCACTGTCTGTGTGTGTGTGTGTGTGTGTGTGTGTGTGTGTGTGTGTGTGTGTGTGTGTGTGTGTGTGTGTGTTGTCCAGATTCGGTGTGTCCTTTTTTGAAGTTGTGCAGAGAAAGCCTCAGCATGTGTCCTAAAGATGGAGTCAAAATATGTGCCTGTTAGCGGGTCCAAAGGCTAATATTGCTCCTAAAAGCTGTGGCAGTGATTAATAAGTGACTCAGTCTTTGTGTAAAGACAGATTGGTATGTAGATCTGGAGAAAAAGGGGAATGTAAACAAAGCTTTGATTAACTTCTTCTGCTCTGTTGGAGAATAAGAAGGAAGCTGGCAGCAGCCCCAGAAGTGATAACGCCACAAATTAAAAATGTTTCCAGTCGGGGGGCTTTGAAGGGTTCCTTGCATATTTGTCTTCATTTAAACCAAACACCTCGCGAAAAGAAAAACAAGACAGATTTCTTTCTCCCCCGAGCCAGAGCAGTAACTCATGCCTGACAGCGTAAACCCCGTGGAGAATGTAACCATCAGGTAGTTCTCCCGCACACATACTGTTGTGTCCAATACAGGAAGCACAGTGTTCCTGTATCACTCTGCATGTTCAACACAAAGCTGCAGCTAATGAGGGATGTCAGAAGTGTTACGATGCTTATGGGTTATTCTTTAAACTGTTTCTGACCTGCAGCTCAAACCCCAATACGGTAATATAAAAGTGAGAAAAGCAACAAATTGAGTAATTGGATCTCATATTTCGATAGTATCTCACCTCTATACTAATATCCAACTCACAATGGACAGTTACCAAGATAAAAACAAGCAATAAAAGCCACGACAATGTAAAGTAATTGGATCTACATTTATTATAAACCACCATAAATTCTCACGATATCATTTTTTGTATCAGTGTAGCCATCCTTTTATCTCTGGTTTCACTTATTTCAAGACACTCTGAAAAGCACAGTTGTCTAATTGCATAACATATGAATTGCATACATTTATTTCATTACTTTTCTGCAATTAATGAATTGCTTTTAATTAATTAATTAAACTTTCTCCAACCAACTTAAAACCCCAAAGTTATTCCATTTATAATAATAGAAAAGGGAGAAAAGCAACAAGAGGACAGATTGGATAAAGCAAGTGTTTATCGCTCGATCAAGCCAATGAAAAAAATAGTTATAGTACATTTAATATCTCACGATGGACAGTTCAAAAGTGGAAAGGCAAGGAACCTTTACAGTAAATAGATTTCAAATAACCCCATATTTGTTGCACTAATGTATCAGTAAAGCAATACTTTTCCTCTTGTTTCACTTATTTTGAGCTACTCTTAAAGCACGGTCGTCTAATTGCATATGAAAGGCTCATGGATCTCATGCTGTATATTACCCTCAGAGTGATCGAGTCACTGTGTGCGTCTGACTGTGATTTACCGTGCCACCGAACAGGAGTTGCTGATTAGCGGGTTATCGTTGTGAAGGTTTGTGACAGGTAACGCAACATTGTCCGACGCGATGCCAGCCGCTGATAACCCACCTTCACAGTCTGTGTTAGTGTGGGAGTTTCCTGCCTCACAAACACTGTGTTCAGCTGAGGAAGCCAGTCTGTTCACACACATGAGAACCAACAGATTGATATCACCCTTTACTGCTTTACGACTTCACGTAGATGAGACTCTGGGTTATTAGCTTGGCTCTCTTCCCGTCAATCCTTTATCGATTTCACCATAAGTGTTTTCACATAAGTGTGTTATTGAGTCGGTTCTCACATTAACCTCCGATGTGTGTTTGTTTGTGTTTCCTTCTGTATTGTTCTCCGTGGTTCCTCTGCAGGAAAACTGTAGTAGTACACACATCCTTTACTCAAGTAGAAGCACAGATACTCGTGTTTAAAAATACTCTGGTAAAAGTAGAAGTACTGGCTAAACTTCTTTAGGTATTTGGGTTCAACATGTAAGAAGTAGAAAGTACAGGTATTTGGGTTCAACATGTAAGAAGTAGAAAGTACAGGTATTTGAGTTCAACATGTAAGAAGTAGAAAGTACAGGTATTTGGGTTCAAAATGTGAGAAGTAGAAAGTACAGGTATTTGAGTTCAACATGTAAGAAGTAGAAAGTACAGGTATTTGGGTTCAAAATGTGAGAAGTAGAAAGTACAGGTATTTGAGTTCAACATGTATGAAGTAGAAAGTTCAGGTATTTGTGTTCAACATGTAAGAAGTAGAAAGTACAGGTATTTGGGTTCAACATGTAAGAAGTAGAAAGTTCAGGTATTTGAGTTCAACATGTAAGAAGTAGAAAGTACAGGTATTTGGGTTCAAAATGTAAGAAGTCAAAGTCAAAAGTCGTCAGAAAAATAAGAATTGAAGTAAAGTACTGATACCAGAAAAATGTACTTAAGTACAGTAACGAAGTATTTGTACTGCACTACTTCCCACCTCTGTCGAGGACGCAGTTTGTCCACAGCTGACTGTGCACTTGTTCTCTCTTTCTGTGTCTCTGTCTGTCTCCGTTAATCTCTTTCACAACATGCTTTCCCTCCAAAAGACACAGACAGCATGAAACTAGGCCAGGGGCGGGGTTGTTTTACAGCCTCAGTCTTCTTATCCATGAACTCTCTGTGTTTTAAGTTTCGTTTCACAAGAGCAAATACTAATAACAATGCAGTAAACCTGTATGGGTACGTTGTCATAAATAGAAAGGCGCCCATAGACATGCAATGCCTTAATGTCGGCTTTGCTCAGAGGATCGTAAATGTTAACTTTCCCTCTTGTACGTCGTATACCTATGAGTTTTGAAGCCTGCAAAAATAACATCTGGGTGGTCCGGGCATCACAGGTAGGAAGTGACCAGCAGCTCAACGACAAAGTTCTACTCGAGCAGCTAAGTCAAGCCACGGGGCTCTAAGTGAACAATGAACAAAACCAAATCTCTCAAAGATCCTCATAATGTTTCACTTCTGTGATGCAACCTCTGCCTTCCTACCGGCCTTTCAGTCAGGATATGGACAAGTCAAGCAGCAAAGCCACACCACTGTGCCCAGTGAGTTAAGTCTAAGCCCCATTCATCTCAGTCTGTGGCACAAAGTCTGTGATAGAAACTTCCTCTCTCTTTGCATACGTGTACGGACAGAGTTAAAGAGGACGTTTCATGCTCATTTTCCTATTGTGCCTCTACTGTGACATGTTTACAGGTTTTAAAAAGTTTGGCCTAAATTGAATATGTTTGTTAAGTCTTTTAAGTAACGGACGTACATTTTCCTTTACAAAATCTGGATGAAAGTCAGGTGTTTGAATAAAGGCATCCACTTCCAGTGTAAACCTCTAAGTACTGAATACAAACATATCTTTAAAACATAGAAGACAGGCATAATCCTGGACCACGTACTATGTTGTTATAAATAGAAAGGCGTCATGCAATGCCTTAATGTCGGCGATGCTCTCTGGTTTATTGTAATTCAAACTCCTAGATATTTCAAGTATTTGAGGGTGGGTGTTTTTTCAGAACCAGCAACGTTCCCAATCAAATTCGGGTTGTTGGGTTAATAGTAAACGCCATGTCTGTTAAATAAAATAAGCGCATTTACCCTTTACTTCTTTATCCAATAAATCAGGAAAGCCAAGACGTAGGGTTGATGTAATTGAAGATATCACTTGGGATTAGGGCTGCTCAATTAATCGTATTTTAATCGCGATTACGATTATGCCTTGCAACGATTACGAAAACAACGTAATCGAAATAAAACGATTATTTATTATTACTTTTTTTTTTTTTTTTTTTAATTAATTAAAAAAAAAAAAAAAAATGTTTAAATTGAATTATTCTTAAAGTTCAGGGTAATCAACTGTTAAAAACATACTCTTCACATATTTTTTCTCCAATAAATGGATGTTTTCAAAGTCAATGAATAATCGCAATTACAATTATTGACCCAAATAATCGAGATTATGATTTTTGCCCTAATCGAGCAGCCCTACTTGCGATTAATAATTTATTTTTATGTTTTGTTTCAGGGAATCCCAGAAGTACTTTTAAGAAAAATCATAGGACATTGATGGTTTGGATTTGGATGTGTTGGCACATTAAAACAACAACATCCCAAATGCTTTTCTCAGCATACTCATGCATGCTCACGGTATCATTGGCCTACGTGACATCCTCATAACTCTCTTTTATTGTTCATGGAGGACTTTGACTGTGTTGGATGGTGCTGACACACCAAAAGACAGCTGTTCCAGGAACGACGATGATTTGACACATAAACGTATAATCATGTTGACATCAGGAGGAGAACTGGCTTGGTGCAAAGAATGGGCTGAGTAAGAGCCTACTGTAAGAGCTAGGTACATTAATATTGTAAGATAAGATGTACTTTATTAATGCTAATTAGGGAATTATTTGTTGTTGCAGCAGCATTAAACAAAACAAAGCAAGGTAGCTGTTGACATAGGTAACATACTGTAGTCTCCACATTGTAGTGTAAAACATATTTCGAAGTTGGGTACTTGTATGTCTCAAAGTAACGTCTAAAACAGTGGTTCCCAACCTGGGAAAAATAATTGATTGATTAATTTTAATAAAAATTCAAGTTAGTATTAAAGGCATAAAAAGACAGAAATGTATAATTCTTTCTTTAATATAAATGTTTCTTCTGCCCGTAAAGTGTCCAAACCAGGCTTGTCTGGATAAGCGCATTTTGAAAACATAGTCATTGTCCATGCCGGTTTCAGTTGGATTATTCGTCACAGTTGCTCCGATCAGATCGGTCTGCTCCATTTTGTAGATTATTTACGACTTTTGAAATCCACATAAACACATCGGCAAAATCCGGCTTACTTTGAGCATGTGTTTTAAACAGTTTAATCCCTTTGTGAATTGTTTCCGTCCTTTAATTTCTTCACACAGCGGGAATCCAAATGAATGAATCCTGAGTCCAATAACCATCAAAGTCACTCCAATAGTGCTCCTTAATTACGCTTTCATCCTCCTTTAACAAAACACTTCACATTCATCCAGTTTGTGACGGCAGTTGTAGCATTTTGAGACTTTTAAACTTGAATTACCGCTGTTGTGCCCCCCCCCCCCTTGTGTGTGTGTGTGGGGGGGGGGGCGCAACTTCCAACAGGAGTCATTTGGGGGGGCTCTTGGGTAAAAAGGTTGGGAACCCCTGGTCTAAAAGATGCAACATGATGAGAGCAGTGTGTCGTACTAGTGAAGCTTGACGATGTGAGCAAACCAGCCGATAGTGATTTAGGGTTTTAGAAGAGCGGGCATACTTGGATCAACATGATATCAACTGTCCAGACTCTTTGTATTAGACAGGGTAAAAACAAAGAGGAAGCACTTACAAATATCTTAAGTATTTTCTGAAGTTGTATTCTTTAGGCATGATATTTGAAATACATTTTTCTATGTAGCTGAACAAATGTCTTGTCCAGAATAAACGTCAGCACAGTACAATACACTGGCTGAGCTTGTCTTGATGTTCTGTAATGTCCAACGCTTCCATCTGCTGCATCTGGCAGGTTGGGTTTGGCCCAGATTCACCAGTCTGTGGTTTACTTTCAATCATCTCCAAAGACCGCAGCTTCCTCTCACTATACTCTAACAAAAGAAAAAGAAAAAGTGAAGCCCTTAGAGGCAGAATGAGTAGGATTTGTCCTTTGCGGTTTGTAAAGTCAAAATGTAAGACGGCCAAAGATTCATGCTCGTTTTGGAACAAGCTTTGTCCGTCTGGTGTTTGTTTCCTCAATCCATTTCTTTATCTTCATTTTTGGATTCAAGCTTACGATTCAGCATCTTTTTAGGCTGACATCATACAACTGCCTCCAGAAAGCTAAAATGAAACGATAAGAGAAGTCCAGGGTCCACATATCACCTACATTCTTGTGGTTTTTAGTGATAATCGAGAGGGATTCATTTGGTATGCACTGTTTTTACATTACATGACACTTGTTAGACGCTTTTATCCAAAGCGACTTACATACTCAAGGACTCAACGACATGCTGACTGCAGTGGGGTTTGAACCTGTGCCCCCTCTGATCCGAACACCAACGCACAACCCGCTGCACCACACGTTATTCATTTTCTATTCAACTGTACACTATTTCTAAAGCTCTGCAAGGTGGCGAGCCTCAAACTCTAGTTGTATACACTGACAAAACAGGCCCATTTATCAAACGCAGTGTAGTTTCAGACTTTCTGCGATGACTTCATACGACTTTATGTTTATCCTTTTATCTCACAGTTATGTTTATGCCAATTGTTACATTTTATTTTTCATTTTGACAGCAGAGGCAGACTTTGGTCGGCGTTCGGCGAGGGAACGACTGAACAGAGCAAAATAGGGTCAAGAGATGATGTTAGACATGAACACAAGCATTTTAGGATTCAAAGAAGCACATCCTGGGGCAGGGGGCGAACATTGCTTTTCTCTAGCATAGACCTTGGGTGCGTTTCACTTCGGTTAAATGGATTCCTTGCGTCCCTCACTTGCGTTGTTTCCCTGTGACTAGTCCCTGCCACCAGGGAAGCTTGGAGAGATGCGAGGAAACCACGAGAAGCAGGGAAATGAGTTTTAAGAGCAATGGGACGTCGTTTCCTCCGGAGCGTCACGTGAAGCGACGTCCGTTTGTGATGACGCCGCACAGCTGGTCGTCTCACAGCAGCCAGATCAGTGCATGCGCTGCATCGTCCAATCAGTGAGCGATACACAGTGAGGGGGCGGGGCGAGTGTCTGAGGATTTCACCGGAGGATGGTCTGGTAGTTCCTCGATTATCGCTCCTCGATCCTCCGGCACAAATAAGGCCACTGGGACTAGGGCTGCACGATATTGAAAAAAACTGACATTGCGATATTTTTTTCCCCCTGCGATATATATTGCGTTCTATATTTAACCGGATGAAGGATTTTAGTCATGGACGTCTGGATCTTAACTGGTTGACTCATCATACCTTAAGTCATGATCTAACATGTCATGATAATGCATGTAGCTTACCCTCAAATAAGGGGGTCATCTGTGAATGAAGAAGAGAAGAACCTTTTTGTATCCAAAATAGTTCCAGATGGCAGATGTTGCTTTTCTTTTTGGAAGTAAATCTTCATTCTCGCCGGTATTGTCCTCCTGTGCCTCGCTCAAACTAGCGGGGCGGGGCCTGCTGTGATCTGATCAAGAATGATTGTGATTGGTGGTTTGCTGTGTCACTCACTCAAGTACCCCTGACATGAGAGCCGCGCAAGTTTTCCTTTTGTAGCAAGCAGCAAAATAATTGTAACATGACGTGTTTGAGTTAATTTACCTACTTAATATCGCACGTCCTAAAAATAAATAAAATAATAATAATAATAATTCATAAAAGATTTTTATAAAATCTTACGTCCCTGCGATGTGAATATCGCGCATGCGCATATCGCGGTTATCGCCATGACACGATATATCGTTCAGCCCTAACTGGGACGCTACTCAAGATGCCTCAGACTAATCAACTCTAGGGAACTCAATGACTTAATTCAACTTCATAAAAGTCTAATAGACCAAAACGTCCTTGATTGCGTTAGTGGAACCATTCATTCATCCAAAGCGACAACATGTTGCTCTCAAGGTTGCAAAAGAGGGTTATTTCCACATGGACAATGATGGGCTTGTTTATCCCAATAGACCCACTGTTGGGTTTTTAACTTCAGCTCGAAGCTAAAAAGTTAAAAGTACCCGTCTAAAAATATTTGGTCTGTAAATGCCCCATGTACAAATATGCTGTCGCTGGGGACATGGACAACGTTTCCCTAAGGGCTCGAAACAGCCTTATAAGGGATCATTAAAGCAGGGCTGTCTGTTTTAAACCTAGAAAATAGACAAAATGGAAGATTCTGGCTGAAAAATAAGATGATAACCGTTGGGAAGTGTATGAAGTACCACAGGAGCATCTAAATAAGCATTTACAAGTCTTGAAAAGTTTAAATATGATTATGATGTTACATACAACAATAAAAACGTCCTCCATGTTTGACTATCCGTCCCCTGAAAACTCAACTATATTGTGTGTGAAGTATGAAATAAAAGTAAACCCCTTCACACTCATCCACCACTACGTATGTAACAAGCACTTTAACAATTGGAAATGAGTGTTATTGTACTTTTTAAGCAGGTGTTAGATGACTGTGTTGCAATTTCCTGATGTTTGCGCACACCGTAGAAATGTCATGTCGTGCCATAAAAAGAGTTGTCTCCTCATTACGGGTCGTACGGTCTGCTAACACACCAATACTAACTTCATTTAAACATTTTAGGATGCCAAAACCTACCCAGTTCCTTGGATGCTCGGAATATTTGGTTGCAGAAACACTTGAAATAACTAAAGGACAAGTTAAAAAATAAAGTATAAAGAAAGTAAGGTCATAGAAAACTATTTCTGCTAAAAAGTTAGCAATGATCGAGTCAGAGCGAAACATTTCAGATGTGTGTATCTCACACTGCACTGTGACTTTCATTCATGTGCCTTTTGTTATCCATGTTTTATTATCTTTGCTTTTAAATGAGTGTTTTAAACGTGCCTTGCTATCTAGATAAAATATTACACACACATACCGATGAACACGGTGTAATAATGAAAGCCTTTCAAATGTTTTGCAGTACTTGCAAGTGAGAGAAAGATGACAGATTGATAAAAATATGAGAAAAAGAAGAACTCAATAGGCGCGTTCACACCGGAGTACTTTTCCCGTTTGGTTCCGTTAGTACCTCTTATTTTGCGCTCACAGAAGAGGGGACACATGTTGATGAAGAAGAGGGGACACATGTTGATGTAGAAGAGACATGAAGAAGAGGGGACACATGTTGATGTAGAAGAGACATGAAGAAGAGGGGACACATGTTGATGTAGAAGAGACATGAAGAAGAGGGACACATGCTGATGTAGAAGAGACATGAAGAAGAGGGGACACATGTTGATGTAGAAGAGACGTGAAGAAGAGGGGACCACATGTTGATGTAGAAGAGACATGAAGAAGAGGGGACACATGTTGATGTAGAAGAGACATGAAGAAGAGGGGACACGTGTTGATGTAGAAGAGACATGAAGAAGAGGGGACACGTGTTGATGTAGAAGAGACATGAAGAAGAGGGGACACGTGTTGATGTAGAAGAGACATGAAGAAGAGGGGACACGTGTTGATGTAGAAGAGACATGAAGAAGAGGGGACACATGTTGATGTAGAAGAGACATGAAGAAGAGGGGACACATGTTGATGTAGAAGAGACATGAAGAAGAGGGGACACATGTTGATGAAGAAGAGACATGAAGAAGAGGGGACACATGTTGATGTAGAAGAGACATGAAGAAGAGGGGGACACATGTTGATGTAGAAGAGACATGAAGAAGAGGGGACACATGTTGATGTAGAAGAGACATGAAGAAGAGGGGACACATGTTGATGTAGAGGAGACAGGAAAAAGTGGATTTTGCACAATAGGTGACCTTTAAAGTACCCTAGGAATGAGCTGTGTGTGAATAAGCCTTTGAAAGTTGTTTATCTGATGGTCTGTTTTCTGGAAAGATCATATGAGTCCGGCGTTTAAGTATGTGTCGTGACAGAACTGCCGCTTCTTGTGTTCTGTATTAAACAAACAGCTGATTTTAAAAAGCTAAAGGAAGTATAAGATAAGCAAATCGTGCCCAGAGGCTGATTGTTTCTTTGGCGTGTGTTTGTCTGAATAACCGTGTTGCAACGGTTGTCATTAAGTGTTGCATCTCTTCGTCATTACCCCAGAGTGTGATGACCTTTTGATTATTGTGGTTACACCTATAAGTTTGTCCTTAAATACTTAACACAACTTCTTTCTAAATTGATTACATTTTTAGGATAAAGGGTCGTCCAAACCGAGAACAACTTCTATAGAAATAACCAAAATATCTTGCTTTAAAGATCGTTCTAACTCGAGGTGATGTCCGAATTCCCTCCACAACTTCAACGAAAGTGGTTCAATCCAACCATTTATTACACTTATTATTCATATGCTTATACTAATCCATTTCTTTGTGCAACAAAAATATAGAACAAAGACATCCTTATACTTGAAGTCCTGTAGTTGGTGATACGCGTCTAGTCGTTGAGCAATATAACTTTTGATGTACCGCATGCATTTTAGACACAAAAGAAGGTACTTAAGGTAGAAAATGTGAGACCAAAATTGCTTTTCTGTAATATAATATGTGTTGACTTTGGGAAATAGGAAAGTAAAGCATCTTTACACTTAAAGGGTGTCAAGACGCCATTGGTTTGTGGACCTAGGGTTAGGGTTAGGGTTAAAAAACAGTAGCATTGAACTGGCATATTAAACAGTGGGTGCTTGTATGTGTTGGCCTATTGATATTAGAATGGTGGCTATCAATTTGGTATATGAATAGGATAAGATGTTAGAATTGGTCCTTTTTCCTCCTTGTTATAGTAAGATGGAGAAGGAACGAGCAGATAGAGACACTATTATCTTTATTCACTACACACTCAGTCATCAAAAGTAGCAATAAAACACATTGCCAATTGTTGATTGATTCTAAAAGACTACTCGTAGTGATCGTGACTCTTGCATGGGCTCACTGATTTATTCTCAGACTACTTTAAACTTGTGACTTTTTTAAATACTTCAAGTAACATTTCAGCATCACACATTTTGACATCTATCAAAGCTTTGTGAACTAACAATGTATAATTCAGTGTTGAGTACAGGGTCACTTCGGTACAATCCATTTACTGGTTCTCCGAATAAAAGAATAATTTAACGCCATTTTAGCTCTGATTTGGAAAACACGAAGGTCTTTCATATGACAAACAAGAGACAGACGGTATGAACTTTCTCTTCCAATCATCTGCTCTTTTTGATGATTGTGATACTGTGCCTTCCTTCATTACGAGTCAAATATCAATTTACCCCTGAGCAGCATGGTGCACTGCTTTCTTTGAAGTTTGCAGTGTGTGTCTACCCACAGAAGTCCAGTGATGTCAAAACAGCTGCTTCAAATCAGCAATGAAAAGCCAAATATTTGCTATGACATCATTGCTTCGACACGGAGCAGATTTAGAGATATGGCAACCACAATGCAATCTGTGTGAGACTAAGAGAGGGGTGGTGGAGCTTTAAGGAAAGTGACCTTTTGATTAGAATTAATAACTTACTGAAGAAGGAATAATACAATTGTGAGTTTCAGTTACTTTTCAGATTGCAGTTTTCCGTGTGTGTTGATTTTTCCTCTTTAAAGACACTTTATATATAAACCCCACTACATTTCTGAGGTACTATTACTTCATTACATTTGTCAGCTTTAGTTACTTTTCAGATTACAGATATCTGTCCCCAGGTATCTCCAGATGATTGTGTGTGAAGCTAAATACAGATCAGCTGGGAACAAATCTGAACACTTTCAATCATTCTTACCCATTGGCCCATGTTGAAGTCCTTGTAATATGGTCAAATGTTCATGAACAGCTTTTTAAAACAATTTGAAGTCTGTTTTTTCCTCGGCCAACAATGAACATGAACTCACTTTGATGTCTTAGCACATTCAGCTGGCGAAAGAGAGATCTTTTTAGCAACTTCCACACAAAATAATGACAATTTTCGTGCTATGAAGGTAGAAAAAGTCTACTAACTAAATCCTTAACCTGTTAAACCCCATCCGCCCGCGGGGAAAAAACACATCATCTGCAGGAAACAGCGTCTGAGGGCTTCTTAATATTTAATAAACTATAAATGTTTCATATCCATGTAACGGGAAGAAACTCAGCTAACTGATGATATGAACAATTCTTAGCAAAAAAAAACACAAGACTAACGCTGAGCCCCTGAATTAGCCCTGAGCGAAAAAAATGCTAACGCCGTTAGCACAGAACTCACGGTATAACACCCTTATTACTTATCGTAAATGCAAATCCAACCCATCGATTAGCATCGTGAGAACACACAGATTCGATAGGTATCTGTATCATCACTCCATGATCAGAACGCGCGACATTAAAAACAAAAACAGACATCTCAACACGTGGCATTAGGTAGCGAACACGGCAATATGTCTTACTTTTGTTGTTGTCTGATCAAAAGTTGTCTTCAATGGCATTAAAACGATGAAAACGCTGGTGAAGGTTAATCCATAGGTTAATCCAATGTGTCTGTGTCCCTTTGAAATAATTTCTGATAATCCATCAGCAATAAACCTACTTTTAAACTTTCAGATTTCAGAGCGTAAAATTCAGGCAAACTGCGTGCGCATAGCCCCCACTTCTCAATGGTAACGTTGGTGTGTATGTGGAGATCCCCCTTCAATTCTATTGGCTCTAACGGTTCAAAAGAGATGTCAATCACCAAAATCGACCAATGGGTTCCAGAGAAACGTCAAAAACGCCCATTTCCACCCAAATCACCTCAGAGGTGGAGTTCTTTTTTTAAACCTCTCTAAAAAGATCAAATATCACTTGTTTTGCATCAATCTTGATACAGGGTACTTATTATATGTTGTACTTTAGATTCCTAAAGCTTTTAGTCTACCATCCCATCATTCAAAGTTAGTTTTCACTATAAGTAAAAAAGAAATGTTGGACGGACACTATCATTTATTTATTTTTACTATGTTCAATCTGAATTTTCTTTAAAATAAAAAACATCTATATTGATTCTGACTTTTCTCCATCCAACTCACAGGTTTATCATTACTTTGAGAAAAAAGATTATTAATTTTCCCCTTTTAGAAGTGTAGTTATGGTCATTTGTTCTGGAAATGTCATTTTCGAGCCTGAGACCTGAAAAGCAGGCTTGGGGTTTAACAGGTTAAATCCAAAAGCAGGTGTTGTTGGGGTTATATCTGCTTTCCTAAGCTTCGTCTCACCCTGGCCTCCTAAAAACGAAAGGTGTATCCTGTGTTTTTTCTTTGGTTTTTAACCTTTGACCCTAACCGGAGGAAAGAAAAACATTCTTCTTCAAAACAGAATAACTGCTGTTCACTGTAGCATCAAGCCGTTTACACACTAGCACACATAGAGTTGTCTGCACTACATGTGTTGAATATCATAAATCAAACACATTTTTTGGACAACAATCAAAGCGGACTGACGGCTATCTCTGCCAGAGACAGAAAATGAATGAATGCAGCTTTCATTCTCCCCCACTGCTCTGAGAGTTGATGGTAAAGATACCCACATCACAGCTGGGAGCATTGGGTCGAATCATAATGTGAATTTCTGCCGTGGATGTGTTAACCCTCGACCCTTTATCGCATTATCCGTCACTTTTTATCCACTGAGAGCTGATGTATTGGCGATCATCTCAGCAGGTGCAAATGTTGCAGTTCTGTCTCCTAAACTGAGGGCAGCCGGTACAACGAGAGTTACTTCGAGGGGCTGAGAGCTTAAGACTTGAATGCCTGAGCTTAGTCTCACACATGCCATCCTCAATCCCACGTCATCGTTCCTCTGCACTTCTGTTTACTAGCCTTGCTTTTAGCTTGTCTCATGTTAATAGAATGCCTGTGTATATGTGTGTGTGTGTAATGCCACTTTTTACGCTGCTATGGACAGTCTTGCACTAATCAGGGTTCGTACGGTCATTTAAAAACCTGGAAAAGTCATGGAAATTCTAAATGCAAATTCCAGGCCCTGGAAAAGTTATGGAAAACAATATGTTTGGAAAAGTCATGAAACTGTAACTAAAGTTGCATCAAATATAATTTATATTTTATCTAATCGCCGAAATATTAATACTATAACGATAATAAATAAATACTGTATCGTATAGTAATGAAACGTAAAATGCCATTTAACTGTTGCGGTATTTCGCTGGTGAGAGATGTTTACAATCACGCCCTCTAGTCGGCAGTGGCTTTAGCCTGTAGGAGCTAATAAGCCTACTATGTGATATAAGTTATTTGTTTCATATGCAGACCTTATTTTCCTGTTCCATGTTAAAATAAACAATCTTCAGTGGTACCGCTGAGAAAGAGTCATTTTATTGGTCATGGAAAATCATTGGTGAAAAAGTGTATGAACCCTGACTAATGCACATTTCTCAAAGTTATTGAAGTGACTGTTATTTTGTATATATTGATTGTTGTTCTTTTATTCATGTGTTAATGTGTGCATATGTATAAATGTGTCTGTTGATTGTGTATATATACATATTTGTATACTTATATATATATACACACTGGACGCTGCACTAGGTCAGAAACCAGAGGAGACTGTGAAGTCCACCGCAGACGGACCACTTTTGGACAAAATGTACTCTCCATTAAAGGCAGCTCGTTGTGGAACAGCCTCCCAACTGAGATAGGGGATTGTCCCATTCTCGTTTTAAAGGTCAACTCAAAGAATGCTTGAGAAACAAACAGACGTGCAATCACCGCTAAATGCACTTTAACACAGGGGTATCTCCTCTTGCACTTTAGATATCTCTTGTATCTCCTCGTGCACTTTAGGTATCTCTAGTATCTCCTCTTGCACTTTAGGTATCTCTTGTATCTCCTCTTGCACTTTAGGTATCTCTTGTATCTCCTCTTGCACTTTAGGTATCTCTTGTATCTCCTCTTGCACTTTAGGTATCTCTTGTATCTCCTCTTGCACTTTAGGTATTTCTTGTATCTCCTCTTGCACTTTAGGTATCTCTTGTATCTCCTCTTGCACTTTAGGTATCTCTTGTATCTCCTCGTGCACTTTAGGTATCTCTAGTATCTCCTCTTGCACTTTAGGTATCTCTTGTATCTCCTCTTGCACTTTAGGTATCTCTTGTATCTCCTCTTGCACTTTAGGTATCTCTTGTATCTCCTCTTGCACTTTAGGTATCTCTTGTATCTCCTCTTGCACTTTAGGTATCTCTTGTATCTCCTCTTGCACTTTAGGTATCTCTTGTATCTCCTCTTGCACTTTAGGTATCTCTAGTATCTCCTCTTGCACTTTAGTTATCTCTTGTATCTCCTCTTGCACTTTAGGTATCTCTTGTATCTCCTCTTGCACTTTAGGTATCTCTTGTATCTCCTCTTGCACTTGACATGTCGTTGCTGCTATAGTGTATTACCATGTGATAAATACTTGTGTATGCTGCTCTTGTTCTTTTGCACTTTTTGCATATCATGTATTTTGTTTCTGCTAGGTTTGTAAAATGTAATCTTCTTAAATGTTGTATGTGAGGGACTGCGGATGGAAATGAGCTCAAAGCTAAATCTGGCACTGTTACGCTTGATACATTTGAATGTGGTAAGTGTTCATTACTGTGCATTGTCCCTGCTAAATAAACGATTGAAATACATTAAAATATTTGTATTTGGGATTGTGGGAAACGGTATTTGCGATCTCTCTGTCTGTACACACAAACTGAAAGATTGACAATAAAGTTGACTTTGACTTGAAAGGCAGTACAATAACGATACATGTGCTTCAAGTGTTCATATAACAATGCTAGTGGAAGATAAACCCAAAGGAGACAAATCCTCAAGAGACTTAAACCGAAGGAAACTCAACTGGTTGTTATCCTGAGTCCTTCACATTAACTTTACATCGAGCATACTTTACATTCTTGCTGTTTTATTGCAGGACAATGCATTCAATTATTGTCGTCTTTGCATTGACTGCACGACCTTTTGGCGTTCGACCCGCACGTCTTTCAGGACTCTTCCATCGATCAAATCGCTCACCATCCTCATCATCTCATGCCAACACCACCATTAGCATCCTCATCTTCCTCCATCACTGCTCACACACACATATTTGTCACGTCGTTACTGTCATTGCTCACTCACTGAACACATTGAGTCAGTGTGTGTGCATAATGCTGAGCAGAGGAATCTACATGCAGAGCCAACACACATTTGATCATATTTTCCAGGAGATAAACCGCAGCCAAAATGCACTAATGCTCCTCGTTCTCCTCTTCTGTCTTGATTAGCTTAGCATTTATTTTCTCTTCACCTCATTCGTTATCCTCAGCCCCTCTCACACTTGTCATGCATCCAAACTGCGTAGTTTATCAGCGGCTAATTCAGGACCTGATTTATATGATTATGTATTTTATGAAGTTTATGATAATGTTTATTTTATGTTAAAACTCATTTAGAGTGTTATTTCGTTATACTGCACCCTTACTTACTTTTAAGGGTTGTTTTACATTTTATTAAGTTGAACTACTTTAGTTATTTATTTATTTTTTCGAGCGTGTAAAACCAAAGAAAATACAAAAGAAACAAAAGATGATACAGACATGATACAGTACTATACAAATTAATGCAATAACAAAACGAAATATTTAATTAATAATTGAATAATCTGTAGTATCATTGTCTGATATCAATAAACAACAAAACTTTAGCTAATTACACGTCCGAAAATAAAGGTTTGGTTCTATCAAGTTCGTGACTGTCCAATAATTGAGTGGAGTGCTATGTTTAGAATTTCTATAGGTTTTCTTTTTGTTTGTTAAAAGAAATACATTATAACACCAATACCTTCTTAGTTCATATTAAATGTAATGGTTACATTTAAGTATTTGTCCACAGCACACAAACCATGAGCTTCAATACATGTCCATATTGGTTACTTCAAAACTATCCCTGATAATATAATAATAATTGTATGTAATAAACTTGAAAGAAGTAGATACGTTTTACTTATTTATTAGAAATATATAATATTTAATAGAAATGTGTTAATAGTTAACTGCATAACTCAAGTGTTATTAGTCAACAAACGCATACTTTGTTGGTCTTTATTAAAGTACTTCTGTATATAAATACTTTTACATGCAGAAGGGAAACAGGGAGCAAGAGAATCGTTTTTCCCTCTCCTTTCTTCCCCCCCTTTGCAAGACTATTGTTCCCCTGCTTTGGCGCAGTGGGTTGTCCGTTGGTGTTCGGATCAGGGAGCACAGGTTCAAACCCCACTGCAGTCAGCATGTCGTTGTGTCCCTGAGACTCTTCACCCCAAAGTGCTTCTGTGGGGATTGCCCACTGTATTGAGTATGTAAGTCGCTTTGGATAAAAGCATCTAACAAGTGATGCATCTGTTTTGAACTAGACTAGTCTTTTTGTGCCAGAACTTAAAAGCACAAATACGGTGCATCTGTGAATTTTTACATTTATTGCTGAAGATTTTCGCATTTTTGTGTGAAGTTAAACTTTATTATCTTGGATCCATCAATTTATGAACCAGAACTAAAATATTTTGTCTCTTTTTCTTCTTAACTTGAAAGGATGCTACGTGTTCATGATCCTGGCAGCACATAGGCTGAAGCCTTTCTGTAACAATCTACATATTTCGAGCTGGTTTGCAATGAGGTGACGTGCTTAGCTTCTTAGCTGGGTGTAACAACTCGTATACTGTAGCAACTTGGCTTGGGTCAGACTTGATTTATATGTTCTCTCACAACACGTGCTTTAGTCCTGTCATGGGATTTCTAAAATACATTCTTGGTTTTTCAGACATCGATGATTGATTATCTCTTAGAGGAACCAAATAAAAGCTCAAACATGAGGCACAAACTGGCGAGACGTTGGGCTAAACGTAGGGTAAAGTCTTTGGTTATTGAATGGAATAACCAACCCAGATATCAAAGGTTGGTGAGTTTAAGGGCTGCTGGTTGAATTACATGTTGTATCTTTTGACAGAGCCAAGCTGTTTCCCCCTGATCCCAGCTTTTATATGAACATGGTATAGAGATCTTCTTACTTACTATACCTCTTCGCAAGAAAGCAAATAAACGTCACCTCAAAAACCTCTATCTGTTTCTTTTTAATTACCTTTCCCCATCATGAGATTTAAACCTGTGACCAAATGGCCTATGGTCCATCATAAGCCCCAGAAAAGACGACAAGAACAACTGATCTAGTTAAGCTTGGAGCAGAGGTCGCGTTAACCGAATATTTTCCGTCTATGACAGATTCTTTTTAACAATGACGGACAAATCTGAAAGCAGTCCGTCATTTTGACGGATTAGAACAAACTCGGAACAGCGACAAAGTTTCCCCGCAGCGAGGCTCCGGTGTTAAGCATGCCTGCCAAAAAGGAAATGATACCGTTTCCAAACCCAACTTTGCCTTACAAATTATTGAAATGTCTGTGAGTTTTGGCTTTACGCTGTGCGCACTCCCGCGAGGTGAAGTGGGCACGCATAACACGGCACTAACAGTTCACAAGCGTGCGCCCCGCCCCCCGTTGACAGTTCACGACTGTGCTCTCCCCCCCCCACACCCCCGTTGACAGTTCACGACTGTGCTCTCCCCCCCCCAGAGTGTAAAGGCCGACGGGTAATACTGAATTTTGACGGACATTTTACAATCCTGTCCGTCAAAATGACGGGCAGTGAAAAAGTCTAGCGCAACCTCTGGCTTGGAGTGAAGCTGCAGTTGGCCCTTTCTTTGGAGCAAAGTTACAGTTTTTCACGATGGTCAGATACCAACCAAGAAGTGTCATGAACCAGCCAAGAAAAGCTAGTTAAATCCCAGTCAGAAGCCGATGCAGTCTCCCAGAACATTTACCAGCCTCAGCAAATCAATCGTTGCAAAACTGCCTCTGAAAGGTACCAGTTATCTCCCACAGCTTCGATAAAGGACGTACAGTTCAGTACAGTAGGCCTCAGCGCCCTTTTAGCAGTCTGATTTATTTGAACATCTTGAGCTCAAACCTGTCAGCAACTACTGTCCCGTCGTAAGTTAAAAAGCTTGGCCGATGATTCGTTTTTTACATCTTTGAGCACTGACAATGGAAAGGGTCATGATTGCTTCATAGGTCACGCACGGTTAAAAGTGAACTGGTGAAATTGAAACTGTGTAATTGCCATTTCAACTCAACTTATCCCTTCAAAAACCATTTCCCCCTGATGCACGCTGACAAAGAACACACCACAGTGTTGTTTAAATTCACTCAATTGTACTGTTTGCCACAAAGTAAAATGCTTTCTTCAAGAGTAGTTTGCTTTGTCTCTTTGTTATTCAAGCTGTTGGAAAAAAGAAGGTCATTCAGATAAGCTTGATACTACTTCATGTGTGAATGTTGAAAGTGAAAGTAATTTGATGTAGATTTGTTTGGATGGTGTGTCGGCAGCAGTTACCCGAGGAAAACTAGACATTCCTGTTCCCGTCCACTGAGGAGCAAAGGGGCATGGAGCAGGACTTTCCGATTGTATCGTACACGTAGAGCAGAGAGAAGGAGAAGGGTGAAGAGGTGAGAGGTACGGGGAAAGATTGGATGAGAGAAAAAACCAGAAAGAAAAGACAGACTTAAAGCTCCCCTACTATACTGTTTTTCATCAATACATTACAGGTCTCAGATATATACAGAACATGTCTCTGATTGGCTGAAACACCAAACAGATCATTGCAGCATTACCCATAATCCCCTCTGTTTCAGCCCTGTTTCCAAAGTGCTGATTCTCTGTCTGTTACTTTAGATGAAAATAAGGAGCCCCTCCCCACGCCCCTCTGAGAGACATTTGGTTACAAAGAACACAATGGTGCTCTAGGAGGAGATTCAGGTGATAAGGGGGGGGGGGGTTACCTTGGTTGGTGATTGGCTAACGGTTACACAAGACAAAACATCGTTATGACATCACAAAGTGGCCAAAATCTGATCAGCTCATTTTCAGACAGGTTTTTATAGAAATGGATCAGGAGAAAAAGAGAGAGAATATTTTTTCCTGAAACTTTCAGAGTCTCTTTCCACAGAGGGGACACATGTTGATGTAGAAGAGACATGAAGAAGAGGGGGACACATGTTGATGAAGAAGAGACATGAAGAAGAGGGGACACATGCTGATGTAGAAGAGACATGAAGAAGAGGGGACACATGTTGATGTAGAAGAGACATGAAGAAGAGGGGACACATGTTGATGTAGAAGAGACATGAAGAAGAGGGGACACGTGTTGATGTAGAAGAGACATGAAGAAGAGGGGACACATGTTGATGTAGAAGAGACATGAAGAAGAGGGACACATGTTGATGTAGAAGAGACATGAAGAAGAGGGGACACATGTTGATGTAGAAGAGACATGAAGAAGAGGGGACACATGTTGATGTAGAAGAGGCATGAAGAAGAGGGGACACATGTTGATGTAGAAGAGGCATGAAGAAGAGGGGACACATGTTGATGTAGAAGAGACATGAAGAAGAGGGGACACATGTTGATGTAGAAGAGACATGAAGAAGAGGGGACACATGTTGATGTAGAAGAGGCATGAAGAAGAGGGGACACATGTTGATGTAGAAGAGACATGAAGAAGAGGGGACACATGTTGATGTAGAAGAGACATGAAGAAGAGGGGACACATGTTGATGTAGAAGAGGCATGAAGAAGAGGGGACACATGTTGATGTAGAAGAGACATGAAGAAGAGGGGACACATGTTGATGTAGAAGAGACATGAAGAAGAGGGGACACATGTTGATGTAGAAGAGACATGAAGAAGAGGGGACACATGTTGATGTAGAAGAGACATGAAGAAGAGGGGACACATGTTGATGTAGAAGAGGCATGAAGAAGAGGGGACACATGTTGATGTAGAAGAGACATGAAGAAGAGGGGACACATGTTGATGTAGAAGAGACATGAAGAAGAGGGGACACATGTTGATGTAGAAGAGGCATGAAGAAGAGGGGACACATGTTGATGTAGAAGAGACATGAAGAAGAGGGGACACGTGTTGATGTAGAGGAGACATGAAGAAGAGGGGACACATGTTGATGTAGAAGAGACATGAAGAAGGGGATTTTGCATAATAGGTGACCTTTAAAGAAAAGGATAGACAGTGGTTGGTGTGTGTTGTGTGGAGGAAATGAGGGGGCTGAAGATATACGGCTGCGAGCGTCCAGACTTCCAGACGGAGCAGGAGAAGTCCTCTTGGCTATGTCTGAAGGACTTATATCAATGGAGTGACTCAGTGGGCTCGTAAATGTGTGTGTGAGAGAGGGGGATTCTCGGACCACAGCTTCCTGAAGCCATTGCTCTTTTCACGCTGACTTAGCATAAGTACTGAGGGAAGTGTGACCCGTCCATTCCCGTCTTGGTACAAACAAACTACTTTTCTGGTCTGATTCTCGAAGACAAGTCAAACCAGATGCTTGTAAACCTAAACATATGGAGAAACATCATACAATCACTGTTTTGGTCCAAATTGGCTGACGTTGTTCTATGTTATGCATCATTGGGAGCAATCTGGGGTAATCTGGGGGTTTCTCAAGGACACTTTGACTCAATCCCCTCAACTGCAGCTACCAAAGCAGTTAACCTACATTTGGAGGCAATATTATCCTTTTACACAAGATGTTTGTAGTTGTGGGGAGACATGTGATACAAAGAAGGAGGAAGGGACAGATTCCTGCCGGTGTTGTTATTGTAGTTTCGTTCACTGACCAATGGAGGCACATTATAGCCAGTTCACACTTGATTTTGGCTACTACTTCTGCTTGCGAAGTATTTGAAGAATGCCGCCAGATTGACCAGATTTGAGGCATATTATCCCTGTTGTGGGAACCAAAAATCTCAAGATACTCTATTACAAAATAGTCCTGTAATGTGACGAGTACAGCGACCAGACAACACTGATAACAGTATGTATGTGCTATAAGGTTCCTTAAAAGAACTCTGGGTACCTCCAGTTTCTTGGAAAATCGAAATAAAGAACATTGTGTGTGTGGGGGGGGGGTGTCGCACGTATGTTTTTCAAAACAGGAGTTCCTTTAGACAGGTTTATGGTAACACCTGAATTGTTGTGTCTGTGCCATCTGCAAGTGGGCGTACATACACTTTAATTTGAACTGTGTTTGTCTGATGTATTGCAGTGGTGCATCAAGCAGTTCTGCAGATGAAGCTACTAAGCAGACACTTGGCACACACACACACACACACACACACACACACACACACACACACACACACACACACCACACACACACACACACACACACACACACACACACACACACACACACACACACACACACACACACACACACACACCACAGGTTTGTATTCACTGAGGTTTTATCAGTTATTGATGGCTTTGTGGAGCCATGTTGACAGCCAGAGACAGACGTGTTTATTCTAGCACAGGCCCTCGCAAACAGTGAGGTTAAAGATCAAGCTTATCTCCAAAGCCTTACACACTTGAATGAATCCCTGCACTATCACTTCCACCAGCAACAACCTCCCGCAGGTGCTAAAAATAAACAAAATAGCTTAAATGCTTGTATGTTGACTGTTAGCTACAAATGTTTGTCTGCGGAAAACATGTTGATCAGCTAATGGAGGTACAGCGTGAACAATGTCGGTACACACTGAGATAACGATTGTAGTTCTTACATTTCCTACACTAATAACGTTTCTCCTTCTCTCAATCCATCACAGTTTTTGTATGAGAAATACTGTCTTATTAAGTGTTATATTGTAAGTTGATGGCTGGAAATGTGATGATTGAGGCGATAGATCAGACCTTAGAGTTAATATTGGGAGAATGAAAACATTATAACCATTTTGTAATAAAACGGTACATCTGCAGTTTTTAATAAAGCTAAAATGGAACTGTCGCCTCGTCCATCTCAATGTGTTTAATGCAACACACATGCCCTGAATAACTGTACTGTACTTATGTGACGAGTCTTACATTCTCACAGCTGAAGAATTCCCCTTTTTACGATGACAAATTTCCCCAATCAGTCCGCACATGTGTTTCTGGGCTCACTGTAACACCATCTGTTCTCTAACCCCGAGGGCAGCAGAGACCCCCACACAGGGCTCAGTTCATATCCAAAATATATCATTAAGTGATTCAAGATTAGAGTCTGGATTTCATCTGTTAGCATTGTCATGATTTAAGCATGGCAGTAATGCATTTAATTTAAGGTTGAAGACTGTTATTGTCATGTGTACAAAGCTACAGTGTAGTTATGACGTTGAATATTTGAAATATCACCACTTTTGGTTTGCCTGTATTTCTGTTATAACATACTGTATTTTGCTATTGACTGATTTTGACGCGTTGTGTATGATTCGCTGCTTTGTATTCGAAAAACACCTACAAAAAACATGTCTTGCCGTCATTGATTTAGCACAGTTAGAACTCTTCACCCCTGCACAACTGTTTGACCTACTTTACTGGAGACTGGACTCATACCAGTAGAAATACCAATATTAAAATACCTTAGAAGTTATTTACTGCTGAAGACAATAGTGATAAAGTAGGATTTCTTTGTCCAAGTCGAATACAGAGGTTTAAAATGAAACTCCTCTGTACTCGTACTTGTTCTGAAAATCAGTAAATGTCGTATTTACTTTCGTTTCTTACCTTGGAGATGTATGCTTTGATGCCCTCGGCCAGTTTGATGCATGGCTCTCCAAAAAGCTGTGCCAGCTGCTCGGGGATGTCCTGGTCTTTATCCAGATTCAGGTTCAGCAAGCTCAGGCACTTCAGCTCCTCTGTCACACCCTGGCTACGCACCTACAAACACATCCAAAATGAGAAGAACGATTTGAAGTGCCTGGTAGCAACTATTGACGGAAACTCTGCCATATGTTTTCGTACATTGCATTATCGGGCATTTGTGCTGCATTCATGTGTTGAAACATTCCAATGAATGCACCGTTAATTTGGAACGACAACTCCAATACAGATATCAAAGTGTTGTTTGAACGCTCTGATCAATACGATACAACACATCTGTTTCCATAGACTTATAGCTCAGGATTGTACGCAAAGAAACCATCCAAAAAGCCAATGAATGCGTGTCGAAAAGTGCTTTCTTTAAATGCATTCTAGTTTACTTCCCTCGTGCATGTTTTTCTTGTTTGCTTCCTTACAGCTTGTTTCTTTTGTCACATCTGTTTACTTTTTCTCTCCATGTTTTGCCATTTATTTCTGTCCACGGTGCACATTTCCCAAAACACGCTTCACTCCTGAAGTGTAACTATCCTCGGGGTGGGAAATGGCATATTGGTGCTAAAGAGACTTTTATGAAGAACATGAAAGAAAGGAAAACACATGGTGGTAATTCGAAGTGAAAAAAACATAGAGTAGAGAACACAAATCCTTATGAGTGCATGCATGGTCTTCCTGAAGGCTTTCTACTGGACATACACTCAAACATATAGTACATCCTATCGAGACATCTAATAAGAGTTAATACGCTTAAATAGTTTAATTCCCCCTTTTGCTACGCCTCCTGTTTGGCTTCAATCTGAAGTCTGAATTTCGGGGCAGCACGGGTCGAGTAAAACATCTTTGGGAACTGAAAATGGGGCTCAGTAACATGCATGTAAGTGTGTGTGTGTGTGTAGTCTTCAGGGAGGTTGTAAGCGTCACGGTCTGAAAGCCCTGCTAATGACTTTATAACAAGCACTGATGAGGAGAGAGAGATTACAGAGCTGCACTCCTTCACCCCCGTTCTTTATTTGTATTAATGTCTTTCCGCTTGACCCCACTTTTCTAATGAAACCTGTTCCCTTGTCTTTTTTCTCTCTCTGGAGTTTTTTCTGCTTTCCTTTTTCTTTCTTTACGTCTTTCTTTGTCTCCGCGAAACAGTTCAAGTTGACGCGTGAGTGGATTTTGAAAGCGGCGTTTCAAAGTGTGTAAATTAGTTTAAACCAAGTGCTTACGGGAAAAGCTAACTAGGTCACATGACATACGTTTGAACTTGTTGCCTCCTGAAAAGGTGACTCATGTCTTTTAATTAATTCACATGTAGAACATTTCATAATGAGCCGATTTAGATACAGATGCAATTGTTCCAGTGAGTGCACATTTAAGTATACAGCTGCAGGTCAACTTTAGACGTACAATGTAGGGCTGTACCCGAATATTCGTTCGTTGGAGCACTATTTGGGTTTCAATTTCGTTATTCGGATATTAGTTTTTTTTCGTTTTTTAAATTGAATTTATTGAAAACTCCAATATCAACGTAAGAGCTTGTGCCTCTTCGGGGGGTGCTAACACTTAACCATAAACGTTATCGTTTACTTTCTCGGTCTTTATATGTAGATATTACTTTTTCTCCGCTAATCTCTGTCACGTTGTTTCCATAGCAACAACGACTTCCTGTCAACAGCGCTACCTCTCCTTCAAAATAAAAGCATGACCATACAAAATAGGAAAGCAAGCCAAATTACACTTAAGACATAAATACAACTGCAACGAAAGTAACACACACAATGCAATATCCTTTTCAATTTCAAAGAACACAAATTGGGTTACATTAACAAATAACTATAAAACAACAATACTGTAGAATAACAAAATGAATGCCGTGAATACACAGAAATACACGTGTTGAAGCGGTTCGCTGCTGATTACCCCAGGCGCGCTGAATATTCGAATATTCGCTGCTGAGTACTACCGACTATCCGGAACCCGAAAAATGGTATTCGGGACAGCCCTAGTACAATGTCAAATAAGGTAAAATATACAAAGTGCATGAAGCAGAAATGGAGATTTCCCTAACCGAACCTTACTTTCTCCAAATGTTGCTATACTGCTAAATGTACAATTGTTTGATCTGTCCTCGTAAAAATATAAGATGGACAAACGACCTAACATTGAAAAATGTACATTTTTTACAGTCTGAGGTTAGGATTTACGCCTTCCTTTTGGCAGAGATGTTTCTGCACATGGGATCGTAAATTTAATTTGGGCAAAGATTTAAAATAAATTCCGTGTGAATGGAACAATCCTTACTATTAAAGCCCCATTTAAAGCCGTATTCTCCATTGGTTTAGGATTCAAATTCAAGACACGTTTGTCTCTGACGAACAATTGAATGTATTAAAGTTTACTGAAGATACAATAACAACATTTTTAAAAAACTGCAATTGAAGTGAGAGTCACTCCAGTCGAGGTGAATGTCTTGCATTCAAAGGTTTACTCAAGTAAAAGTGTAGAAGAAGAAGAAGCAAACGTGTACTATTAAGTATCATTATAAGTAATTATCCAAAAAAGCCCTTTTCATAGGTTTCCATTAAATTTGAACATATAATATTGGCCTATTATTGCTGACATTTATCATTTTAATGTAGTTTCTAGTTGAGGTGAAGCTGATTTCAATCCATTTTCCTACTGTTGGTCATTTTAACTTGTAACATGCATCATATTCTACAAGCTAATCATGTTTTGGATGCACATACTGTAGTAATCTTAAATACAATTTGAAATGTGGTCCCATAGCAATATAAAATACTACTTTCCAACCCTGTCAAGGACTCACAAACCATATACTCTGTATTGCCCTTCAGTGAGAAAACAAAGCACAATGCACAGTAATAAATCATCTGCATACAATCAGTTCTCTTCCCAGTAAAAACAAAACTGCTGACAGTGGCATCTTGGCAGAGACCGTTCGTCTTTTAGAGAGTTGGTTTGTGATGACAGTTAACATTGGCAGACGTTTTGGGGAGGTTCAAACATGGATGAGTGAATCTGAGCAACAATTGGAGTGAAAGTCGGTTTCATTTCCTCCCCGGCGCCTCTGCCAAAACACACTCCCTGCCTAGGTGGTTCTGCACGAAGGATTAATTGTTTTTAAGGAGTGTCTTATGTGAGAATAAAAGGTTAGACTTAATAGGGCTTTCATGTGTGCGTGGGTGTGTGTGTGTGTGTGTGTGTGTGTGTGTGTGTCTGTGTGTCCATTACGTTGTGACAAGGCCGGTATGGAGCGTCTCATCCACAGTAGTGAGCAGATAATAAAGCTTGTTCACATCACTGCACTGAGCTTAGAACAAGATTAGGAGACAACTCTCTGCTCCATTAGTTTATGGAGACAAGGCCAGAGGCTAAACCAAGCTATGCAGAGAAACATCATCCCGTTGATTCACTTTTCTCAGGCTTTAGGGGGCTCAGGGAAACTTCCACCAAGTTGAGAAAGTGAGAGATGTTGTTATCTGTTGTATGTTGGGGGTAAATGAATACTTTTTGGTATTGGGAATGTCAGAAGAAAGATCTCTTTGAAAGGTCCATTGTTGAGACATTTCGTTCAAAACCACATAAAGAAATGTTGGTGGCGCTACATAAAAAGTTATTTTTTCTTCATCGTTTTCTCCTGATCCGATCAAATTGGAGTAGAGATCAGCATGTATGTGGTTTGGATATACCAAGAATGGTGAAAACCAGATTTAGTATGTCTCAAATAGCCTGATATGTTTATTATGAAGTAGCTTTAAAAGCAAATGAGTTTAAACCAAGCGGGGAAGACGGGCGCTTACGGAAAAGCTAACTAGGTCACATGACATAAGTTCGAACTTGTTGCCTAGTCCTGAAAGGGTGACTCATGTCTTTAATGAATACACAAGTATAACACATCGTAATTAGCCCATATTTTAAGAAGAAAGATCTCTTTGAAAGGAACAAATGTGTTGCTCAAAGACATTTAGCTCAAAACCACATAAAGAAATGTTGGTGGCGCAACATCAAAAGAGGTTGAATTGCCATCATGACAAAAGCAATCATCGTTTTGGCGCAATTGACATTTTGAGGCCATTAATACAATAGTTGTCGACGTATTTCAGTCTAGAGTACAAGATGGCGGGCCAACAGAGCTAGAGCCACACAGCCTGTTTGAGTTTAACGCACTGACAGAAGCACATTTTGACGTCAGATGTAGTTTAGCCTCTCTCTCAGCAGGTAGTCTGTATCCAATAGTAAAGGTCAGC